>NC_084550.2:12552500-12747500 GCF_033978685.3 Nerophis lumbriciformis | reverse complement strand
GCATTGTCCACATGTTTAAGTCTGGACTTTGGGAAGGCCATTCTAAAACCTTAATTCTAGCCTGATTTAGCCATTCCTTTACCACTTTTGACGTGTGTTTGGGGTCATTGACATGATAGGTCATTGGGGACGGCGTGGCGAAGTTGGGAGAGTGGCCGTGCCAGCAATCTGAGGGTTATTGGTTCAATCCCCACCTTCTACCATCCTAATCACGTCCGTTGTGTCCTTGAGCAAGACACTTCACCCTTGCTCCTGATGGGCCTGGTTAGCGCCGTGCATGGCAGCTCCCGCCATCAGTGTGTGAATGTGTGTGTGTGTGAATGGGTGAATGTGGAAAATAGTGTCAAAGCGCTTCGAGTTCCTTAAAAAGGTAGAAAAGCGCTATACAAGTACAACCCATTTACCATTTACCATTGTCCTGTTGGAACACCCGACTGCGCCCAAGACCCAACCTCCGGGCTGATGATTTTAGGTTGTCCTGAAGAATTTGGAGATAATCCTCCTTTTTCATTGTCCCATTTACTCTCTGTAAAGCACCAGTTCCATTGGCAGCAAAACAGGCCCAGAGCATAATACTACCACCACCATGCTTGACGGTAGGAAAGGTGTTCCTGGGATTAAAGGCCTCACCTTTTCTCCTCCAAACTTATTGCTGGCCTTATTGACTGTTTGGGTAGAGTTGTATTACCGGTAAACAAAACCAGTTTTCTTTTAAGTAATATAGAAATTGATCAGAGCTGTTCCTCAATCTCGTTACCTTGCGTAATGACAATAAAGCTGATTCTGATTCTGATTCTGATTGTCTATTTTATGGAGGAATGTAAGTAATCCTAGAATTGCCATCTGATGTTGTAAAAAAGAAAATCGAATTCCGCAGGAAATTGTTACGATAATAAGTTGTATCTTTCTGATTTTTGTGAATACATCACTTAAAAGATACACAAGGATGACTTTTTGTAAATTTCTTTAAATGTCAAATAATGACAACATTGAAAATGATAAAGCATGTGAATTCAAGTGATCTGGAGCAGCTGGGGGAAGATGTTCTTTTTATGTTTGGAAATAACATAATAGATGTTTGTGTGTATTGCATTATGTTTTGGTTTGTTATAAACAATAACAAATACATATTTTGTGACCGGCTGTGTCAAATATGATACAAACTGAAAATCGTATATGGAAGTTGAATTTTGTAAAGAAAAAAAAGTTGTTCAGAAAAAACAATTAAAGCTCCAGTTTCAAATGATTGTAATTTTCGGGCATTTCTTTAGGAATTCATAATTGAAAGTGTTAAGTAGTCGTCATATTCAGATTCAGATGATGATTCACAATTTTTTTTATATTTTTGTCAAGATTCAACAAAAAGTTAAAGCACTGTCAAATGGACATCAAGCTGATGTCCTCGATACTAAATTTGGGAGCAGCCAGTTATTTTAGGTTTCACCCTGTCCATTAGACTGGAAGGAGCCGCTCAGTGGGGATTTTATCATTGTGGTTTCAAGTGAAAGGATTATCCAGAACGGTCCACAATGACATTGATGGCCCAGACTAAATTAAAAAAATGCTCTGTCACCCACACAAAAGGGACAACTGTTGACTTTACATTGTTGTCGGACTCTTAATTAGACTTGAAACCGTCTTAATTCTCACACTGTCTGTCCGTGTTAGTTTATCAAAACTTTTATAATGAACTATGTGGGGGTTTAAGAGGAACACCCTTTAACTGGTTTAGGTCCTTTCAAATTAAAGTTGATGACTTTGCCTCTGCTTGTGCTCCCTTTTCTAGTGGTATCCCTCAGGGCTCGATTCCTGTACCTACCATTTTTTTCGGACCATGAGGTGCATCGGATTAAAGGCCTACTGAAACCCACTACTACCGACCACGCAGTCTGATAGTTTATATATCAATGATGAAATCTTAACATTGCAACACATGCCAATACGGCCGGGTTAGCTTACTAAAGTACAATTTTAAATTCCGCGCGAAATATCCTGCTGAAAACGTCTCGGTATGATGACGCCTGCGCGTGACGTCACGGATTGTGGAGGACATTTTGGGACAGCATGGTGGCCAGGTATTAAGTCGTCTGTTTTCATCGCAAAATTCCACAGTATTCTGGACATCTGTGTTGGTGAATCTTTTGCAATTTGTTCAATGAACAATGGAGACAGCAAAGAAGAAAGCTGTAGGTGGGAAGCGGTGTATTGCGGCAGGTGTTGTGCCGGATAACGCACCCCCGCCGTAGAATGCACCCCCTGACTGTTGTGCCGGATAACACAGCCGGTGTTTCATTGTTTACATTCCCGGAAGATGACAGTCAAGCTTTACCATTGGCCTGTGGAGAACTGGGACAACAGAGACTCTTACCAGGAGGACTTTGAGTTGGATGCGCAGACACGGTACCGTGAGTACGCATGCAGCTGCGGCTTCCAAACATTTGATCGCTTGCCCGTACGTGCGTGCCGCTATGTGCATGTCACGTACGTAACTTTGGGGACTTTGGGGAAATATATGTGCTGTATGAACTTTGGGGAGGTGAACGGTACTTTGGGCTGTGGGATTGAGTGTGTTGTGCAGGTGTTTGAGTTGTATTGGCGGGTTATATGGACGGGAGGGGGGAGGTGATTGTTTTGCGGGATTAATTTGTGGCATATTAAATATAAGCTTGGTTGTGTTGTAGCTAATCTTGTGTTTATTTACTGTTTTAGTCATTCCCAGCTGAATATCAGGTCCCACTCGTCTGCTACTTCCGGTACAGGCAAGGCTTTTTAATCAGCGACCAAAAGTTGCGAACTTTATCGTCGATGTTCTCTACTAAATCCTTTCAGCAAAAATATGGCAATATCGCGAAATGATCAAGTATGACACATAGAATGGACCTGCTATCCCCGTTTAAATAAGAAAATCGCATTTCAGTAGGCCTTTAAAAGGCCCACTACTGTTGAGCGGGTCTTTTCGGGACTATTTTCATACAAAATGCGTAATAAAGTGGTCATATTAGGATGTTTTTTCTACATTTAAAAGACTGGTGGTCTCCATAACATGTAATGGTCATGCTTTGGTCAAAAGGTTGCATAGGTTATGTTTTACAGACCATCCTCAAGCCGATTTCTGACCGTCTCTTCAGGACTCACCGTTTTGTGGGCGGTCTTATTTACCTGCCTTCACTTTGTCGTACCGGTAGTTTTTAGTGCTTCCATAAGAATCTAGTGACAGAAATCAGTTAGACCTGTACGCTAATTTGTATTAGAAATGGCAACAGGGGAGGATAAGTACCCCACAACAAAAGGATAGAGAAAAAGAAGGAGTTTATTGACCAGGACGTGGACTACAATGGCAGACGTGTGCACATTTTTGGGACTTACGCAGATCCCAAATACACATCAGCAGGTACCAATAGGGCAGAAAAGTTATTTTTAAATATTGCGAAACAAAATGCCAGGTAAGGTATCCTCAAGTGTCATTTTGGGGTCCTTATACACGCACCAAAATAATACTCATATGTTGAAGCACAGTACGTCTGACTACAGTAGTCGTAATGCTTATGTTCCATCAAGCGGTGCAGCTTTGTAGCTTACCAAAGTCTTATTAAAACATTTTGACAGATTGTTGGGCGCCGTGTGTAATGTTCAATATTCTCAATGAAACATCAAAGTTTTGGGCTTGCTTGCTTACGTGTACTTGCTAGTGTCATTTAAAAAGTTAAAGTACCAACGATTGTCACACACACACACACTAGGTGTGGCGAAATTATTCTCTGCATTTGACCCATCACCCTTGATCACCCCCTGGGAGGTGAGGGGAGCAGTGAGCAGCAGCGGTGGCCGCGCCCGAGAATCATTTTTGGTGATTTAACCCCCAATTCCAACCCTTGATGCTGAGTGCCAAGCAGGGAGGTAATGGGTACTAATTTTATAGTCTTTGGTATGAACTCACAACCTACCGATCTCAGGGCGGACACTCTAACCACTAGGCCACTGAGTAGGTGACCAGAATCTGTTATAGATTATTATATCTATATATAATCAGATTATTGACCAGACGTCAATTTGCAGGCCACACGTATCTCTTATGTGTGACTGGTCACACTTATCATTACACCGTGTACCAAATAAAATTGCTTCGACGTCGGTAAGCACAACCAGAATTAATACGTACGTTAGTCGCACAGGGTTATAAGGCGCGCTGTCGATTTCTGAGAAAATGAAAGGATTTTAAGTGCGCCTTGATGTTCAAAAAATACGTCATTCTGTACTCATTGTAGATCCGGCCCATGAAACACAAATAAAATAAAAATCCATGATATTAAATTGTCTTCATCCTGATGACACACAAATGTATGCCCCTCTTAAAAGCAGAGGTGAGGTTCAATTTGTCTTGAGGACACAAAAGCGGTGAACTTCATATATTTAAATGAGAACGAGAGAGAAATGATTTCATTTAGCTCAAATGTAAATCCTAATGCTTGATGTCTTATTTTAAGACCACATTTTAATATCTTGGTTTTGTTCACGAGTGAGGGAAGAGTGGATCGTGAGATCGACAGGCGGATTGGTGCGGCGTCTTCAGTAATGCGGACGCTGTATCGATCCGTTGTGGTGAAGAACGAGCTGAGCCGGAAGGCAAAGCTCTCGATTTACCGGTCAATCTACGTTCCCATCCTCACCTATGGTCATGAGCTTTGGGTCATGACCGAAAGGACAAGATCACGGGTACAAGCGGCCGAAATGAGTTTCCTCCGCCGAGTGGCGGGGTTCTCCCTTAGAGATAGGGTGAGAAGCTCTGTCATCCGGGGGGAGCTCAAAGTAAAGCCGCTGCTCCTCCACATCGAGAGGAGCCAGATGAGGTGGTTCGGGCATCTGGTCAGGATGCCACCCGAACGCCTCCCTAGGAAGGTGTTTCGGGCACGTCCGACCGGTAGGAGGCCACGGGGAAGACCCAGAACACGCTGGGAAGACTATGTCTCCCGGCTGGCCTGGGAACGCCTTGGGATCCCCCGGGAGGAGCTGGATGAAGTGGCTGGGGAGAGGGAAGTCTGGGCTTCCCTGCTTAAGCTGCTGCCCCCGCGACCCGACCTCGGATAAGCGGAAGAAGATGGATGTTTTGACACTGCTTTTAAATAGCACCAGGTTAACAGAGTCATTGTTTGATGTAGTTTTTATCATCTTAGACTTTTAGCTAAAATCAAATCAGTTTTGTCTTTTAATGCCTATGAGCAGGAAATCCTTGCTTTTATTTCGTCATATTTAGACTAAAGCAAGTCACTTTATGTTGGAATCAACCAGGCCTCCCTCGCTCGTTGGCAATTAGTCCAAAATTGTATTATAAGTACAAAACCCAAAACCAGTGAAGTTGGCACGTTGTGTAAATCGTAAAAAAAATAAAAATAAAACAGAACACAATGATTTGCAAATCCTTTTCAACATACTGTATATTCAATTTAATAGACTGCAAAGACAAGATACTTAACATTCGAACTGGAAAACTTTATTGTTTGCAAATATTAGCTCATTTGGAATTTGATGCCTGCAACATGTTTCAAAAAAGCTGGCACAAGTGGCTTTTGATCCCTCAGGCGGTACTGCATCAAAAAGCGACATCAGTGTGTAAAGGATATCACCACATGGGCTCAGGAACACTTCAGAAAATTACTGTCAGTAACTACAGTTGGTCGCTACATCTGTAAGTGCATGTTAATACTGTAATATGCAAAGCAAATGATTAACAACACCCAGAAAGGCCCGAGCTCATCTAAGATGATTCTGAAGGAAATTGTTATGATAATAAGTTGTATCTTTCTGATTTTTGTGAATACATCACTTAAAAGATACACAATGATGACTTTTTGTAAATTTCTTTAAATGTCAAATAATGACAACATTGAAGATACTTTGAAAATGATAAAGCATGTGAATTCAAGTGATCTGGAGCAGCTGGGGGAAGATGATGTTCTTTTTATGTTTGGAAATAACATAATAGATGTTTGTGTGTATTGCATTATGTTTTGGTTTGTTATAAAAAATAACAATTACATATTTTGTGACCGGCTGTGTCAAATATGATACAAACTGAAAATCGTATATGGAAGTTGATTTTTGTAAAGAAAAAGAAGTTGTTCAGAAAAAACAATTAAAGCTCCAGTTTCAAATGATTGTAATTTTCGGGCACTTCTTTAGGGATTCATAATAGAAAGTGTTAAGTAGTCGTCATATTCATATTCAGATCATGATTCACAATTTTTTAAATATTTTTGTCAAGATTCAACAAAAAGTTAAAGCACTGTCAAATGGACATCAAGCTGATGTCCTCGATACTAAATTTGGGAGCAGCCAGTTATTTTAGGTTTCACCCTGTCCATTAGACTGGAAGGAGCCACTCAGTGGGGATTTTATCATTGTGGTTTCAAGTGAAAGGATTATCCAGAACGGTCCACAATGACATTGATGGCCCAGACTAAATTAAAAAAATGCTCTGTCACCCACACAAAAGGGACAACTGTTGACTTTACATTGTCGTCGGACTCTTAATTAGACTTGAAACCGTCTTAATTCTCACACTGTCTGTCCGTGTTAGTTTATCAAAACTTTTATAATGAACTATGTGGGGGTTTAAGAGGAACACCCTTCAACTGGTTTAGGTCCTTTCAAATTAAAGTTGATGACTTTGCCTCTGCTTGTGCTCCCTTTTCTAGTGGTATCCCTCAGGGCTCGATTCCTGTACCTACCATTTTTTTCGGACCATGAGGTGCATCGGATTAAAGGCCTACTGAAACCCACTACTACCGACCACGCAGTCTGATAGTTTATACATCAATGATGAAATCTTAAAATTGCAACACATGCCAATACGGCCGGGTTAGCTTACTAAAGTACAATTTTAAATTCCGCGCGAAATATCCTGCTGAAAACGTCTCGGTATGATGACGCCTGCGCGTGACGTCACGGATTGTGGAGGACATTTTGGGACAGCATAGTGGCCAGGTATTAAGTCGTCTGTTTTCATCGCAAAATTTCACAGTATTCTGGACATCTGTGTTGGTGAATCTTTTGCAATTTGTTCAATGAACAATGGAGACAGCAAAGAAGAAAGCTGTAGGTGGGAAGCGGTGTATTGCGGCAGGTGTTGTGCCGGATAACGCACCCCCGCCGTAGAATGCACCCCCTGACTGTTGTGCCGGATAACACAGCCGGTGTTTCATTGTTTACATTCCCGGAAGATGACAGTCAAGCTTTACCATTGGCCTGTGGAGAACTGGGACAACAGAGACTCTTACCAGGAGGACTTTGAGTTGGATGCGCAGACACGGGACCGTGAGTACGCATGCAGCTGCGGCTTCCAAACATTTGATCGCTTGCCCGTAACTTTGGGGACTTTGGGGAAATATATGTGCTGTATGAACTTTGGGGAGGTGAACGGTACTTTGGGCTGTGGGATTGAGTGTGTTGTGCAGGTGTTTGAGTTGTATTGGCGGGTTATATGGGAGGTGTTTGTTATGCGGGATTAATTTGTGGCATATTAAATATAAGCCTGGTTGTGTTGTGGCTAATAGAGTATATATATGTCTTGTGTTTATTTACTGTTTTAGTCATTCCCAGCTGAATATCAGGTCCCACCCGCCTCTCACAGCACCTTACCTATCTGAATTGCTCCCACTGCCCTCTAGTCCTTCACTCTCACTTTCCTCATCCACAAATCTTTCATCCTCGCTCAAATTAATGGGGAAATCGTCGCTTTCTCGGTCCGAATCGCTCTCGCTGCTGGTGGCCATGATTGTAAACAAAGTGACGTCACGCGCATATCATCTGCTACTTCCGGTAGAGGCAAGGCTTTTTTATCAGCGACCAAAAGTTGCGAACTTTATCGTCGATGTTTTCTACTAAATCCTTTCAGCAAAAATATGGCAATATCGTGAAATTATCAAGTATGACACTTAGAATGGACCTGCTATCCCCGTTTAAATAAGAAAATCGCATTTCAGTAGGCCTTTAATGAACATATAAAATATAAATGTGACAGATTGTAGCCAAAGGCTGATTTCCATCTGCATCGCAAAAGAAACAGGGCTCCCACAAATTCAGCGTTACAGCACTTTTTTATGCTGTATTTATCTGGCACAAGTGGAAAGCCGGTCCCTGAAACTACATTAAACCGGTCCATGGTGCAAAAAAGGTTGGGGACCATTGCTCTACATCAGTGTTTTTCAACCTTTTTTGAGCCAAGGCACATTTTTTGCATTGAAAAAATGCGGAGGCACACCACCAGCAGAAATCATTAAAAAACGAAACTCAGTTGACAGTAAAAAGTCGTTGTCGCAATTGTTGGATATGACTTCAAACCATAACCAACTATGCATCACTATAGCTCTTGTCTCAAAGTAGCTGTACTGTCACCACCTGTCACATCACACCCTGACTTTTTTGGACTTTTTTGCTGTTTTTCTGTGTGTAGTGTTTTACTTCTTGTCTTGCGCTCCTATTTTGGTGGCTTTTTCTCTTTTTTTTGGTAATTTCCTGTAGCAGTTTCATGTCTTCCTTTGAGCGATATTTCCCGCATCTACGTTGTTTTAGCAATCAAGAATATTTATGTTGTTTTAATCCTTCTTTGTGGGAACATTGTTGATTGTCATGTCATGTTCGGATGTACTTTGTCTTTGCTCCACAGTAAGTCTTTGCTGTTGTCCAGCATTCTGTTTTTGTTTACTTTGTAGCCAGTTCAGTTTTAGTTTTGTTCTGCATAGCCTTCCCTAAGCTTCAATGCCTTTTCTTAGGGGTACTCACCTTTTTTTTATTTTTGGTTTAAGCATTAGATACCTTTTTACCTGCACCCTGCCTCCCGCTGTTTCCGACATCTACAAAGCAATTATCTACCAGCTGCCACCTACTGAAGAGTATTACACGGTTACTCTGCCAAGCTCTAGACAGCACCGACACTCAACAACAACACATCATTTGCAGACTATAATTACCGGTTAGCAAAAAATATTTTTAACCCATATAGGTAAAATTAGATAATTTCCCACGGCACACCAGACTGTATCTCACGGCACACTAGTGTGCCGCGGCACAGTGGTTGAAAAACACTGCTCTACATCATCGGTGTCTTTTTTTCCCCCCTAAAAAAACTGACATATCAGATGAGACGCATGCATTACACGTGTAATCCACATGAGGGCAGTAATTAACCTTTTAGAGCAGGCAAACTACTTTTCAATTGACCAAGTGGAGGGGATCTATCTCATTAATATATCCATCCATCCATTTTTACCGCTTATCCTTTTCGGGGTATATATAATTGATATTTATTTATTTATGAAAGATGCGTTTTTGTTAACAAGTTACATGTGTTTAATGATAATACAAGCATGTGTAACACATATAGATTCCTTACTTTCATGAAGACAAGAATATAAGTTGGTGTATTACCTGATTCTGATGACTTGCATTAATGGAATCGGACAGTAGTTCTGATAACGTCCACATTTTCAAATGGAGGAGAAAAAAAGTATTCCTTTCTGTCCAATACCACATGAAAGTGGTTGGTTTTTGGCATCTTATTTGTCCAGCTGCCATACTCGTTTTTATACACTTTACAAGAAATACATTGGCGGCAAACTCCGTAGCTTGCTAGCTCGTGGGCGCTAGCTTTCTGAGACTCTTATTTTGTTAGCAGGCAGGATGAAGCAGTGCTTTTATTGTGAAGGCAGGAACTGTGCGGTCGGTCTTTAGGGTTTTGCCAGCATGGCAGGTGCGCCGCGAGAGTCTGTTGAAATATAAAATGTCAATTTGACGGTCATTTTTTTCTTAATAATGAGCTCACAACAGCCAGCGTCATCTCACAAGACCCTCGGGTGCCGTGAATGTCAATCAAGTGACAAAAGTGACGTCATAGTGAAGATTGATGATAGTTAATGTTTAGGTCTTTTTTTTTTGTTGCCACATTTGGAAGGGATAAGGTAAGACAAACAGAGGTGGGTAGTAACGCGCTACATTTACTCCGTTACATCTACTTGAGTAACTTTTGGGATAAATTGTACTTCTAAGAGTAGTTTTAATGCAACATACTTTTACTTTTACTTGAGTATATTTATAGAGAAGAAACGCTACTTTTACTCCGCTACTTTTATCTACATTCAGCTCGCTACTCGCTACTAATTTTTATCGATCTGTTAATGCACGCTTTGTTTGTTTTGGTCTGTCAGACAGACCTTCATAGTGCCTGCGTTTCAACAAATACAGTCACTGGTGACGTTCACTCCGTTCCACCAATCAGATGTAGTCAATGGTGACGTTGGACCAATCAAACAGAGCCAGGGGTCACATGACCTGACTTAAACAAGTTGAAAAACTTATTGGGGTGTTACCATTTAGTGGTCAATTGTACGGAATATGTACTGTACTGTGCAATCTACTAATACAAGTTCCAATCAATTAATCAAAAGTGTGAAGGAAAAAAGACCATTTTTTATTTCAACCGTAAGCCTAAAGACTGACTGCACAGTTCCTGTCTTCACAATAAAAGTGCCGCTCCATCGCGCCTGCGCTTTCAAAATAAGAGTCTCCGAAAGCCTGCGCAAACAAGCTAGCAAGCTACGGAGTTTGCCGCCAATGTATTTCTTGTAAAGTGTATAAAAACGAATATGGAAGCTGGACATATAAGATGCCAAAAACCAACCACTTTCATGTGGTATTAGACAGAAAGGAGGAACTTTTTTTCTCCTCCATTTGAAAACCTGGACGTTTGTCATCACTACTGTCTGATTACAATCAATGCAAGTCATCAGAATCAGGTAATACACCAACTTATATTCTTGTCTTCATGAAAGAAAGGAATCTATATGTGTTAAACATGCATGTATATTCATTAAAACACTATTAACATGTAAACAAAAACGGCAAAAAAAATAAATATAAATTTTATACTGTATATATCTATGTATATATATATATATATATATATATATATATATATATATATATATATATATATATATATATATATATGTGTCTGTGTATATATATATATATATATATATATATATATATATATATATGTGTCTGTGTATATATATATATATATATATATATATATATATATATATATACATACATATATATATATATATATATATATATATATATATATATATATATATATATATATATATGATATGTGTGTGTATGTTACTCGTCAGTTACTCAGTACTTGAGTAGTTTTTTTACAACATACTTTTTACTTTTACTCAAGTAAATATTTGGGTGACTACTCCTTACTTTTACTTGAGTAATAAATCTCTAAAGTAACAGTACTCTTACTTGAGTACAATTTCTGGCTACTCTACCCACCTCTGAAGACAAATGCCATTTTTTAATGACACATCAGTATGAACAGTTGATCTGTTGATGCAATGTGACATTACTTAATATTTCATTATATATTTTTGGGTTAAACTGTGTTGAAAATGTGTGTATAGCAAAATGAGTCAATTGGCATTGTATTACATTTCATGCATTATAAAAACCATCGAGCAACATACAGTTTTTAGGTTTTTCCAAATAAACAAATATAATTACACAAAATGATATATTTAGGGGTAAAATATACATATCCAATTTGCTGTATTATTTTGTCGTTTACACTCAGTGTGTTCTGCGATAATTTATAACGCTCTGATATTTATGAGAGAAAAAAAATAAATCACATTCAAAAAAACATCATGATGTTGACTTTGTGTACGTTTTTATAGATGGCAAATACAAAACCCAAAACCAGTGAAATTGGCACTTTGTGTAAATCGTAAATAAAAACAGAATACAATGATTTGCTAATCCTTTTCGACCTTTTTTCAATTGAATAGACTGCAAAGACAAGATATTTAATGTTCGAACTGGAATACTTTATGTTTTGCAAATATTAGCTCATTTGGAATTTGACGCCTGCAACATATTTAAAAAAAAGCTGGCACAATTGGCAAAAAAGACTGAGAAAGTTGAGGAATGCTCATCAAACACTTATTTGGAACATCCCACAGGTAATCAGGCTAATTCGGAACAGGTGGGTGCCATGGTTGGGTATAAAAGCAGATTCCATGAAATGCTCAGTCATTCACAAACAAGGATGGGGCGAGGGTCACCACTTCGTCAACAAATGCGTGAGCAAATAGTCCAACAGTTTAAGAACAACAAGCTATTGCAAGGAATTTAGTGATTTCACCATCTACGGTCCGTAATATCATCAAAAGGTTCAGAGAATCTGGAGAAATCACTTGCACGTAAGCGATGATATTACAGACCTTCGATCCCTCAGGCGGTACTGCATCAAAAAGTGACATCAGTGTGTAAAGGATGTCACCACATGGGCTCAGGAAAACTTCAGAAAACCACTGTCAGTAACTACAATTCGTCGCTACGTCTGTGGAAACTGTGGACGTCGTGTCCTCAGGAACAAAGAGGAAAAGAACCATCCGGACTGTTATAGGCGCAAAGTTGAAAAGCCAGCATCTGTGATGGTATGGGGGTGTATTAGTGCCCAAGACATGGGTAACTTACACATCTGTGAAGGCACCATTAATGCTGAAAGGTACATACAGGTTTTGGAGCAATATATGTTGCCATCCAAGTAACGTTATCATGGACGCCCCTGCTTATTTCAGCAAGACAATGCCAAGCCACGTGTTACAAAAGCATGGCTTTGTAGTAAAAAGAGTGTGGGTACTAGATTGCCCTGCCTGTAGTCCAGACCTGTCTCCCATTGAAAATGTGTGGCACATTATTAAGCCTAAAATACCACAACGGAGACCCCGGGCTGTTGAACAACTTAAGCTGTACATCAAGCAAGAATGGGAAAGAATTCAACCTGAAAAGCTTCAAAAATTGGTCATCTCAGTTCCCAAACGTTTACTGAGTGTTGTTAAAAAGAAAGGCCATGTAACCAGGGCTGGCCCGTGGCATAGGCCGTATAGGCAAATGCTAAGGGCGCCGTCCACCAGGGGGCGCCACGCCAGTGCCACAAATGTTGGAGAAAAAAAAAATAAAATAAAAGTTGGTACTATTATTTCTAAATACAAAAAATAATCCCACGTTAATTAAAATGCAAAGTAAAGCCTATTTAATAGAAATATTATTTGTTACAACATTACGCCCCCCATCCCCCACCCCCCCCACGGTGCGCCCCTCCCTTCCCGTATCATGACTCTTTTTGGACGTCACCACATCAAAAAATCAACACAAGATGTCAAAACGGCCAAAACTGTCAGGTGCCTAGGGAAGAAAAAAGAGAAAAGAAGAGGAGGAGAAACGAGAAAAGACAGAGGTAGCAGGTAGGTAACGTTAGCCTACATGAAATGATTTATCTGTTACAGAATGTGATAGTAACCTGGCTTTTTAGCATTAAGCTAATGTTACATGATTCGGCAATTGCTAATCTATAATCTGTTTTAACGTCGGGTTAATATTGTGGAGGGGGCTAAATTGTTATGGAAAATAATAATGTAGCGTTAGGGACAATTGTATTAGATCTTTTAAGCAGGTGTTTTTTGTTTACATTGTTATTGCCTTCTGGTTAGCTAATGTTTGCCCTGCAGGTAATAGTCACTTTTCCACCCCTTTATATATTAGATATAGTTGTAAGTAAAAAAAAAAGGTCAAAGACAAAGCCATTCGGTTTCTTGTGAGTATATACACTTCACTGCCGATGTGGGGGGGCGCCACCTAAAATCTTGCCTAGGGCGCCAGATTGGTTAGGGCCGGGCCTGCATGTAACACAGTGGTAAAAATGCCTCTGTGCCAACTTTTTTTGCAATGTGTCGCTGCCATAAAATTCTAAGTTAATGATTATTAGAAGAAAAAATTAAGTTTCTCAGTTCGAGCATTAAATATCTTGTCTGTGCAGTCCATTCAATTGAATATAAGTTGAAAAGGATTTGCAAATCATAGTATTCTGTTTTTATTTACGATTTACACAACGTGCCAACTTCAATGGTTTTGGGTTTTGTATGAAAACAATACAATAGAATGTAGTACTAACAGTAGTTTTATGAAGTAATGCAATAATAATGTACCTCAGAGAGTGGACTTTTACTGTATGTCCATCCAACTGTCGAACGGAACGTTGGATAAGCACAATAAGCAATTTTTCCATATTTTCATGGCAAAATTTCCGCCGTTTAGATACTGTTTCAACATTTTGGCTGGCGGTAAACTCATTCTGCTTCAGGATGGTGCAGACGAGCGGTGATACTGCCAAGTTGGAGACACGCTCGGTCATGATTTTGATGATTATCATCTGCTTCTTCTTCTCAGCACTGTCCTTTGGTGTTAAGTTCTGCCAATTTCTAGTTGTAAGCTAATGCTACTGAGTAAGATCATATGTTTTGGGCGACTCTTACAGGGTTCACTGTGACATTTGCTACGCCAATTATTGACAAAGTTGCTTGTTACTCAAAGTTTTGCAACTAGCCAATAGACAGCTTTCGTCTCAAAACAACACAAATCACGGGACTAATAAATTGAGGTACTACTTGATACTGGGAAGTATTCACAGCGCTTCACTTTTTTAAAGGCCTACTGAAATGCGATTTTCTTATTTAAACGGGGATGGCAGGTCCATTCTATGTGTCATACTTGATCATTTCGCGATGCTGTCATATTTTTGCTGAAAGGATTTAGTAGAGAACATCGACGATAAAGTTCACAATTTTTGGTCGCTAATAAATAAAAAAGCCTTGCTTCTACCGGAAGTAGCAGACGATATGCGCGTGACGTCACAGGTTGTGGAGCTCCTCACATCTGCACATTGTTTACAATCATGGCCACCAGCAGCGAGAGCGATTCGGACCGAGAAAGCGACGATTTCCCCATTAATTTGAGCGAGGATGCAAGATTAGTGGATGAGGAAAGTGAGAGTGAAGGACTAGAGGGCAGTGGGAGCGATTCAGATAGGGAAGATGCTGTGAGAGGCGGGTGGGACCTGATATTCAGCTGGGAATGACTAAAACAGTAAATAAACACAAGACATATATATACTCTATTAGCCACAACACAACCAGGCTTATATTTAATATGCCAAAAATTAATCCCGCATAACAAACACCTCCCCCCTCTCGTCCATATAACCCGCAAATACAACTCAAACACCTGCAGAACACACTCAATTGTGACGATCTGTCACTTCATTTCGGTTTGTTTCCATGTTTTTGTATTTACTTCCTGTCAGTGCTCTTATTTTGTTATATTTCCTGTTTGTTCCGCTGAGCACTGTTTTCTCCTCACCTGCCGTTGATTGGCAGCCGGTCCACACCTGCTGCCAATCAGCAATATGTCTATTTATGTTTTCTCTCGAGCGCTCCTCAGTGCTCGATGATAGACTCTTTATGTTTGGAACTGTTGTATGCAAGACTGCTACATTTCTCTGTTGATGATCATTAAAATCATCTTACCTGCTCATCCTCCTCCTGGTTCTTGCATCTTGGGGTCACACAAACGGCAGCCATGCGAGTTCCTCACACTCAATACCACAGCCCAAAGTACCGTTCACCTCCCCAAAGTTCATACAGCACATATATTTCCCCAAAGTTACGTACGTGACATGTACATAGTGGCACGCACGTACAGGCAAGCTATCAAATGTTTGGAAGCCGCAGCTGCATGCGTACTCACGGTACCACTTCTGCCCATCCAACTCAAAGTCCTCCTGGTAAGAGTCTCTGTTGTCCCAGTTCTCCACAGGCCAATGGTAAAGCTTGACTGTCATCTTTCGGGAATGTAAACAATGAAACACCGGCTGTGTTTGTGTTGCTGCATGCCGGCTACAATACACCGCTTCCCACCTACAGCTTTCTTCTTTGCTGTCTCCATTGTTCATTGAACAAATTGCAAAAGATTCACCAACACAGATGTCCAGAATACTGTGGAATTTTGCGATGAAAACAGACGACTTAATAGCTGGCCACCATGCTGTCCCAAAATGTCCTCTACAATCCGTGACGTCACATGCCGGCGTCATCATACCGAGACGTTTTCAGCAGGATATTTCGCGCAAAATTTAAAATTGCACTTTAGTAAGCTAACCCGGCTGTCTTGGCATGTGTTGCATTGTTAAGATTTCATCATTGATATATAAACTATCAGACTGCATGGTCGGTAGTAGTGGGTTTCAGTTGGCCTTTCAAACGTTATGTTACAGCCTTATCCCAAAATGATATAAATTCATTTTTGTCCTCAAAATTCTACACTCAAAACCTGATAATGACAATGTGAAAATGTTTTTTTTTTATTTTGCAAATTGTTTGAAAATAAAACACTAAAAAATACATGCACATTAGTATTCAGAGCCTTTGCTCAATACTTTGTTGGTGCGCCTTTGGCAGCAAGTACAGGCTTAAAGGGGAACTGGACTTTTTTGGAACTTTGCCTATCGTTCACAATCATTATGAAAGACATGACGATTAATGTATTCTTTTTTGCATTCTAAATATGAAATGAACGCGATCAAAAGTTTGCTTCCAATGGAGCCTATGGGAGCCGCGCAATTCTACCTATAAAGCCCTTAAAAAAACATCCGAACACCTCCATTAGGGTTTTCTATACATGATGTAAGTATATATGTTATGTAGTAACAGGCACATTTATAATAACATTTAATATTTACGTATTTTGACACATTTAAAAAACACATCTTTTTCCCATCACTGATTATTACTCACTGCAGACTTCATAAGAGTCAACAGACATAATAAAACATCACTTACTGTACAATGTTCGCTGTCATTAGGACGCCGACTGCTAGAATGTTCATACATTCCCATTTAGGTGAAGAATGTCTCCTAATCCTCACGAAGAAAGAGGGTAGGGGGTGAACAAGGGTATTTTTGTGTCGTCCTCGCCAGTTCCAGGCCCTATATGGCTGTCAAAGTGTACAAACTTCTTGGATTAGCTACTCAGACGTCTGGTGTCCAGGTGAGATGCCTGATTAATGATCTAGAATAAACTTACAGGGAGCAACGATGCGAGGAAACAGGAGACCACTTGATGATGTGATCACAGGTCCACTATAAATAGTTTGTCTGTGTTAGTGCTTATAATAACAATATCACCAATACTTGGTCAGTATTCAAGTCTCGAACTGTTGTTGCCGCTTTTTGAATGGTTATTTAATGGATTTTATGGGCGAAATAGAGGAGCTTCCATTGGCTCATCTGTTAGCAGACTTTTACTCACTTTTATTTCCAAATTAGAATGCACAAAAAAAATCCATTAGTCATGTCCTTTCATAATGATTGTGAACGACAGGCAAAATTCCCCAACAAGTGCAGATCTCCTTTAAAGTCTTTTTAAATACGATGCCACAAGCCTGGCACACCTATCGTTGGGCAGTTTCACCCATTCCTTTCTGCAGTACCCCTCAAGCTCCATAAAGTTGGATGGGAAGCGTTGGTTTTCATCCAGGATGTCTCTGTACATTGCTTTATTCATCTTTCCCTCTATCCTGACTAGTCTCCCAGTTCCTGCCCCTGAAAACTATCCCCACACCATGATGCTTGCACCACCATGCTACACTGTAGGGATGAATTTGGCCTGGTGATGAGCGGTGCGTGGTTTCCTCCAAACATGACACCCAGGCCCGGCCCTAATCAATCTGGCGCCCTAGGCAAGATTTTAGGTGGCGCCCCCCCACATCGGCAGTGAAGTGTATATACTCACAAGAACCCGAATAGCTTTGTCTTTGACCTTTTTTTTTTACTTACAACTATACCTAATATATAAAGGGGTGGAAAAGTGACTATTACCTGCAGGGCAAACATTAGCTAACCAGAAGGCAATAATGTAAACAAAAAACACCTGCTTAAAAGATCTAATACAAATGTCCCTGAGGAATGTAAGGTGGGAGTACTGTAATTACCTAACGTTACATTATTATTTTCCATAACAATTTAGCCCCCTCCACAATATTAACCCGACGTTAAAACAGAACTAGCTATTTATTGATTAGCAATTGCCGAATCATGTAACATTAGCTTAATGCTAACAAGCCAGGTTACTATCACATTCTGTAACAGACAAATAATTTCATGTAGGCTAACGTTACCTACCTGCTACCTCTGTCTTTTCTCGTTTCTCCTCTTCTTTTCTCTTTTTTCTTCCCTGGGCACCTGACAGTTTTGGCCGTTTTGACATCTTGTGTTGATTTTTTGATGTGGTGACGTCCAAAAAGAGTCATGATACGGGAAGGGAGGGGGCGCACCGTGCGTGGGGAGGAGGGGGGGCGTAATGTTGTAACAAATAATATTTCTATTAAATAGGCTTTACTTTGCATTTTAATTAACGTGAGATTATTTTTTTTATTTAGAAATAAGAGTAACAACTTTTTTTTTCTTTTTTTTTTTCTCCAACATTTGTGGCACTGGCATGGCGCCCCCTGATGGACGGCGCCCTTAGCATTTGCCTATACGGCCTATGCCACGGGCCGGCCCTGATGACACCTGACGCCAAAGAGTTAAATTTTTATCTCATCAGACCATGGTCTGATGGGATGCATTTTGGCAAACTTTTTAACGAATAAATGGCTTCCGTCTGGCCATACATACCAAACCACCGCTTGATTCCTCTTCGGGGTGATGGACGGCTGGCAGCGCTTCATAGCAGCAGTCGACCTCCAGGGCCCCAACTCCCCCCCCCCACCCCCCTCTGTCGCGAGTTGTCGGGATTAAATGTAACTTGTTTATGTGTGCATGGCATGGAGGTTTTTTCCCCACTCCAGACTAGGCCCCGTTAGGAGCCCAGTCTAGATTGTATTTTTTTACTCATCTTCTTCCCCAGCGTTTTACCTTTTTCCCACCTTTAACTGGGCGACCCATCAGCATTCCTGTTCTGTAACCCTGTACACTGTTTATTTGTCTAATCTTGAACGGGTTTGTGCTGAAAACATAGTTTTGTTGTACTTGTTGCAATGACAATAAAGACCTATCCTATCCTATCCTATGCCTGATTGCTGGATTGCTTCAGAAATGGTTCTTCTGGAAGGTTCTCCTCTCTCCACAGAGGAATGCTGTAGCTCTGACAGAGTGACCAACAGGTTCTTGGCCACCTCCCTGACTAGACTAAGATGAATGCAGCAATGTACAGAGACATCCTGGATGAAAACCAACGCTTCTCATCCAACCTGATGGAGCTTGCTGCAAAGAGGAATGGGCGAAACTGCCCAAAAATAGGATAAGATAAGGTAAGATGACAAGCTTGTGGTATCGTATTCAAAAAGACTTGAGGCTGCAATTGCTGCCAAAGGTGCATCAACAAAGTATTGAGCAAAGGCTGTGAAATTTATGAACATGTGAATTTTATTATTAATACATTTGCAATAAAAAAACCAACACATTTTCACATTGTCATTATGGGGTATTGTGAACAGATTTTTGAGGATAAAATTAATGTATTCCATTTTGGAATAAGACTGGAACATAACAAAACGTGGAAAAGTGAAGCACTTCCAGGATGCACTGTATATAACAGGGGTGTCAAACTAATTTTAGCTCAGGGGCATCTGTGCACACGTGGGCCGGACTATTAAAATCATGGCATTAAAACAAACCTGGGCAAATTAAGGCCCGGGGGCCACATGCGGCCCGTTGAGCTTTTCAATCTGGCCCGCCGGACATTCCCAAATAATTTTTTTTAGATCTTTAAGATGGAAACTGTAGCTGCCATTATGATGTGCAGTCTTGTAATGACCATAAGTCTTCAATAGAGATGTCCGATATTATCGGCCGATAAATGCGTTAAAATGTAATATCGGAAATTATCAGTATCAGTTTTTTTATTATCGGTATCGTTTTTTTGTTTTTTGTTTTTTTAATTATATCAACATAAAAAACACAAGATACACTTACAATTAGTGCACCAACCCAAAAAACTTTCCTCCCCCATTTACACTAATTCACACTCATTCACACAAAATGGTTGTTTCTTTCTGTTATTAATATTCTGGTTCCTACATTATATATCAATATATATCAATACAGTCTGCAAGGGATACAGTCCGTAAGCACACATGATTGTGCGTGCTGCTGGTCCACTAATAGTACTAACCTTTAACAGTTATTTTTTACTAATTTTCATTAATTACTAGTTTCAATGTAACTGTTTTTATATTGTTTTACTTTCTTTTTTATTCAAGAAAATGTTTTTAATGTATTTATCTTATTTTATTTTATAAATTAAAAAAAAAAAGTACCTTATCTTCACCATACCTGGTTGTCCAAATTAGGCATAATAATGTGTTAATTCCACGACTGTATATATCGGTTGATATCGGTATCGGTTGATATCGGTATCGGTAATTAAAGAGTTGGACAATATCGGATAAAGGCAAAAAGCCATTATCGGACATCCCTAGTCTTTAACTAAGCAAAATATTTCTATGGTTGGAATCTGCGCTTATGGATGATATATCAGTTACTATGGTAATCTAATTAGTTACTATGGTAATCTACGTCAAAGCAGCTCAGACGAGGCACCAAGCAGTGTGGGCGGGAAGCGTTTCCACAGACGCGGAAGGAGATTTTCACAACAATGTTCTAAAACTTAGTGATATATAGAATAGAATAGAATAGAATAGCAAGTACTTTATTGATCCCTGGGGGGAATTCAGCAAATATCAGATTGTAGGTGGGTTTATTTTGTATCCTTCGTGTTCATATTTCACTGTTTGTTGCATTTTTGTTGCGTTTCACTTGATTGTAAAATATGTCGATCGAAAGGGGGTGTGACATACATATTTTGTCAATATTCAGTGTTTTATCGTTCATAGAAAAATGTAAAATTCCATTACGTTTTTTAAGGCAGTCTGTCATAACGTTTTTAGCATTCAATCAGACATTATTGTGAGGTTTTGTATTAGTGTTCCTAAAAATAGATATACCGGCCCCCAGACACATTTTTTTCTCTAAATGTGGCCCCCGAGTCAAAATAATTGCCCAGGCCTGCATTGAAACTAAAAAATGAAGACAACTTCAGATTGTTTTCTTTGTCTTACTTCAAACACATTCTGAAAATATTACAATACCACTATAGAAAAAAACTACCGGCAGCGATAAAGTTTAGATCCATGCAGGAAAGAAGAAAGTGAATGAATGTTTATATGCATAATGCATAAAAATTAGTTTTCTTTTACATTATGTATTTTAATGAATTAAGTAACGTTTATGACAACCTTTTTCCAAAACAATATAGAATGTGAGATATAACAGGATAATGCATAAATGTATCATTTTTTTTCAAAACGGTTACAAAAAAGTGGGACCCCAAAAATTTACTGTGGGACCCCATATTTATGGCTTGATGTGGTGCCTGGGACCCCATTTTGAAAATTGATGGAGCCAACACTGATGGAGTACTGGTGCGTGCAAAATAGCAGTGGGCCGGTTCTAATACCAATCAAGTATCATCCCGGGGGCCAAAGATAATTAATTTGCGGGGCCGGATCTGGCCAGTGGGCCTTGACTTTGATACATAGGGTATATAATGAGCAGTGTTGGGTTAGTTACTGAAAACCAGTAACTAGTTACAGTTACTAGTTACTTTATTTCAAAAGTAACTCAGTTACTAACTCAGTTACTTACACCAAAAAGTAATGCGTTACTGTGAAAAGTAACTATTTAGTTACTTCTTTTTTTCTTCTTTTTTTTTTAAAGCTCCCATTAATGCCCTTTTTGCCTTCATTTCAGTACTGTTATTGCACTGGAGAATAATACAATCTGTTGATCAACTTGACATACATTTTTATTTTCCTTTTAACATAATTAATGAAAAACAGTGCAACATAAAAAGGCATTCCTCCTTTCTTTAAACTTGGACCAATGACCATGAATAAAAAACAAGTTAAAGTGCAACATAAGAAGGCACATCATCTTCCTTGAAACATAAAGCCTGACATCTGGAGTGATGCTGCTGTCTTCCACACTTGGAGCCATGGATTGTAGAATACTTGTTTTCAGTGGCAGGATCATTGACACAGATGGTGAAGTTTCAGTGCTCAGTAGAGATGGAACACTTTTGAGGGGTTTAAGCACCTGGAGGACCTCACCTGCCACTCTCACATCATCATCAGACAGGGTGACATTTGTCTTCAGGGTGTTGTGGGTCAATGCAGAGTATATAGCTGCCTGCTGCTCCAACATATCATAAGTGGAGTTCCACCTCGTTGGGACATCATGTATGAGCAGGCAGCTTTAGCATTTCTTGCTTTGTCTTAAGCACATGAGCAGCTGTTGTGCTTGGGTGGACGTAAGAAACCTTCCTGATCCTCCCAAAGAGGCGCTCCATCCTATTGACTGAGATTCCCTTCTGTGATGCCAAATTCACTACATGTGCAAAGCACCTATCTGTGGTCCCAGTCCTGCCTCATTCTCTGTAATTATTTGATTTTTGGCATTATCACGTGTGACTGGGATATCTTTATCTTCCATTCCTCCACTGCAGGGACGTGCACATGATTATAGAGGGGCAGGGGCTCAAAGTCAGAAAAGGGCAGGACATTTTTTTTGGTCCTTTGCACAATATGGAAATTAATGTAAAATTAAATTTGCTAATAGGAAGCTAACTACTTAGCTGTGTGTCCTTTGTAGGTAAAAGTGATTGCCATTTCTTTTGTGTCAACAAATTATTGTCATAATGAGTTAATTCACATTATCATAGGCTTGGAAGACATGAAAAGCAACAAAACACTGGTTTATTATTAGGCTATTTATTGTTAAAGATAAGCACTTTAATATTGAACATTGAACAGTGCAACATGAACTTTGAAAAAAAAATACAAAAATAAATACTCAAATGGAAAAAAATTCAATGAGAAAATCTGTCCTTCTTCCCTTAACTTGATGAAAACACCATCAAGTTGTAACTTATGGTCTTTCTCACTTAATGCTCAGACTAAACAACTGAAACGCAATACAGGCCCAAAAATATGGACCAGGGGCCAGTAGAGGGCTGTAGGATGGAGGCCACCCATACCCAAATATGCTCCTCAATGTAAATTCAGGGCTTCCATGATGCTAGTACTTGGTTTTAGCCATGCATTAAGAGGTTTGCTACCCTTAGCTGCTTCCTGGCGCTCCTTCTCCTTCTTTTTCTGTATCCTTTCTTTTTTTGGCATTGTGCTGCAGGCATAATCAACATGAATCAAGTTTAAATACAGATGGTAATATTCCTAACAGATAACCTACATCTTATATCCCCAGAATGCTGAAATTATTCCATCCATCCATCCATCTTCTTCCGCTTATCCGAGGTCGGGTCGCGGGGGCAGCAGCCTAAGCAGGGAAGCCCAGACTTCCCTCTCCCCAGCCACTTCGTCCAGCTCCTCCCGGGGGATCCCGAGGCGTTCCCAGGCCAGCCGGGAGACATAGTCTTCCCAACGTGTTCTGGGTCTTCCTCGTGGCCTCCTACCGGTCGGACATGCCCTAAACACCTCCTTAGGGAGGCGCTCGGGTGGCATCCTGGCCAGATGCCCGAACCACCTCATCTGGCTCCTCTCGATGTGGAGGAGCAGCAGCTTTACTTTAAGCTCCCCCCGGATGACAGAGCTTCTCACCCTATCTCTAAGGGAGAGCCCCGCCACCCGGCGGAGGAAACTCATTTCGGCCGCTTGTACCCGTGATCTTGTCCTTTCGGTCATAACCCAAAGCTCATGACCATAGGTGAGGATGGGAACGTAGATCGACCGGTAAATTGAGAGCTTTGCCTTCCGGCTCAGCTCCTTCTTCACCACAACGGATCGATACAGCGTCCGCATTACTGAAGACGCCGCACCGATCCGCCTGTCGATCTCACGATCCACTCTTCCCTCACTCGTGAACAAGACTCCGAGGTACTTGAA
Organism: Nerophis lumbriciformis; assembly: GCF_033978685.3. Classification (NCBI taxonomy): domain Eukaryota; kingdom Metazoa; phylum Chordata; class Actinopteri; order Syngnathiformes; family Syngnathidae; genus Nerophis; species Nerophis lumbriciformis. Next base: position 12,723,634 of record NC_084550.2, on the reverse strand, counting down.
CTCCTCCACTTGGGGCAAGATCTCCTCCCCAACCCGGAGAAATTATTATTATTATTAATAATAATAATAATAATAATAATAATAATTATTATTATTATTATTATTATTATTATCATTATCATTCTTATTATTATTATTATTATTGTTATTATTATCATTATTATTATTATTAAACAGAAACTGACACATTGAATAATAGAATAATACAGCGTTTTTCTAAAATATTACCCATATTAGATGCTGAATAAGTGGACGGCGACTAGACCATAACTCACAGGTTCAAGTTGCTCCACTCTCACGTACGTCTCCTCAGGGGCGCAGTTGGCTCTCTCTCCTCTCACTTACTCACTCACTCGCCCTCTCTCTCCCTCTCTGGCGGAAGCGGCAGGCTCAAACAACCCGGTATTACAAGAAAACGTGGAGTTTTTGTACCGCTGTTTTTTTTTACATCCCTGACAGGAATTTATTAATGTTATTTAAAGAAAACAAAAAAAAAACCACACACACACACACAGGCAGAGGGCACTTTTTAAGACGAGGCAAAAAAGGGCAGGGGCTCAAGCACCCATAGGGCCCTATGTGTGCACGTGCCTGCTCCACTGCTTGTGTCAGTACCTGCGCAAGGTGACTCTCGTAGAGGGGGCGTGTCTTCTCATCTCCCAGTCTGCTGTGATGAAGTGAGCGCTTATAGTTCCGCTGGACGTCCACCCGTCTGTCATGAGCGCAACAGATGATGCTCGGGATAGTTCATCCACAACTTTTTTCTTCTCCTGCTCATAAAGATCTGGCACAATCTTATTGCTGAAGTGGGTGCGCGACGGGATGTCGTAACGTGGTTCAAGCACGTTCAGCATGTGTTTAAAACCCTCGTTTTGCACAACCGAGTCTGCACTTATAAACACACCGATTCAATGGCGGGGGCGTTCAAGCTCCTCCGTTACTCCGCTCGCCATGACCACGCTGTGTGTGGACTGAACGTGCCAACAACTTTTTTTCCCCACATCCACACCCACACACACATAGACCGTGCCTCTTTTCTTCTCTCCGGCTTGTGACAGAGGAAGATTCAGAAGAACGACACCGCAGCGCTTCTGTTTATAGCCGATACTACATCAAAAGTAACGTAAAATAACGCAGTAACGCATCATGTAGTAACGGTAACTAAATTACTGAATAAAAAAAAATAACGCGTTAGATTACTAGTTACCGCCGAAACTAACGGCGTTACAGTAACGCGTTACTTTGTAACGCGTTAGTCCCAACACTGATAATGAGTTGGAAATAATAGCATCTCCGCAATCTACGCCTGCTTTAATGTCATCATCTCATTGCGGTTTAGGTAAATGATCCAACTTTAACTGTATTTATACAATTATTATACTGTTTTTTTTCAATTCGATATATGGAACAATGAAGATAGTTCCTATGTGCATATTAAAGCAAGCAGAAGAATGAAAGCCAGAACAGATTCCTGGCATAACACAAGTAGCAGTGATTGTATCACAAGCTGGAAAGCAAATAGTGTGATCTTACCCTGAAATGTGTCACACTGTGCAAGATCGTGATAGTCCGCGTGTGTAAGCAGCTCAGCTTTCAATCCACATACCAAACCCTCCAGGTAGCCATGGTCTGCATTGAAAGTGAGCTCCGAACACATCTTGCAAGCAGATGAAGTATCTTAGTCCGTGTCAGTGCGTCCATTCTTCCAGGAAGTTCTCTCTGATTCCGTCTCTGACGCTGACAATTATTTTCTTGTGTTTCAAGTACATGGGCCAGACGTGGCCGTCAAAGAGCCCAGTGGGGTCTGGTACCGAGTAATTCCTCGAGCACCTGACATCAAGATTTTCCACGGTTGCCCTGAAATAAATGTGTTCCTTTTTGTCAACTCTACGCTATTTACACTTCAGCTCTGTAAAACCCACCAAGATCATAGAACGACAAAAGTCAAACAATCAACACATTTTCTTTATTTATGCTTTCCAGATCTTGGCCTTGGAGCAAACACAACAATCTTTCAGTAGCCTTCATGAAGATGACAGCAAATGGAGAATTTTAAAGAGTAATGATTCGTATTTGGAGAGATGACAAATTGGGAAAGTCAAAACAAACGGATGACAATATTTGTCTTGTGTATTTACCACAAAACAGGGAACAAACTTCACTAACACATCAACATTTAGGAATGGGAATTTAACATTTGGACAAATAAACTTCCAAACAAAGTAACATACAGTGTAGGACTGCAACTATCGATTATTTTAGTACTTGATTAGATTGTTCGATTAATTGGATTAAACCCACTTTATAGACTTAATGTGTATTTCAGGGAAAATAGTTTTAATAAACAACATTAAAATTGCACTTTTAACATATGTGCAATAATACAAATATTTTAAAAGTACAGACTATATGCTGCAACCTTTTTCCCACGCTTTGAACCGTGCGGCTTACAAAACGATGCAGCTTATTTCATAAATGTATCATATCATTAAATCGAGACTCAAAACACACCTATTCTTGACTGCTTATTCACTGTAAATCTTATCGATCTTTATTGTTGTTGTTGTTTTTATTCAATTGATTTTATTGTTTTCATTTTGTACGTTGTCCTAGAGTGCCCAGAAAGGTGCCTTATAAGTAAAATGTATTGTTAATATTATTATTATTATTATTATAAGTTAGTAATTGTATTTTTCAATTTACTAACTAATCTTTGTTTGTATTGTAAATATATTTCATTTCTATTTTGTGAGTTTCTAATGTTTTAGATCAGTGGTGTCTAAACTTTTTCTACCTGAAAAGTCAAGTAAGGCTTGGCATTTTGATATTTTTTCATTTAATTTATGGATTTTTCTTGGCTAACGACCATAATGTTTTGTATTGAACAAATAGTTTTCATAAAACACCAACACACACTGAAAAGGTGTGTTATTATTTTGAAATGTACTTTCTGTTTTATTGCCTTGAACCGGAAGTATAACCGTCCATAGTGTTTTTGCTCGAAGGGGTTCTTTATTCATCACTCCAAGCAACGTTTGTAACTAAAACAATTCTTACTTACGAAACTGTCCCATGTGTGATGTCTGTAGCTATGTTTTCATGCATATTTTTTGTAATCAAACTAGCCTCGTTAGCATTAGCTAATATGCTAACATGTTTACAAGTTGTCTGTGTTAGCATTATTACCGTAACTTTAAATGGTATTCTTTTTGTATTGTTTCAGTTTCACAAATTCCTCAGTAAATTCACCGAAACGTCACCGGGGAGTTATTGAGTCTGTAAAGCTGATTGGAAAGCTAGCTTCCGCAGCTAGTGGGTCCATGACAATGACTTCTGTTTTGTCAGATCAACCGCTTTACTGCCGTGTTACAGACACCGTTTGCAAACAATTAAGGTATGGAAATAAACATTTACAAAATTGTTCATTTGATAAATTTTTACAAGTTTCACTCATTAAATGATTAATCAAAGCAACATGATATAAATATATATATATATTTTTAAATCCAATTAATCAGTTTAATCAATTGTTGCAGACCTACACAGTAAGCCTACATATTGTCATACCTGTCAACGTGGGACTTTCAAATATGGGCATTTTCTAGAAAAATGGGTAAAATAAGGAGTGTTTATTTTCATCACAAATTGCCTTTAAGTAAGAAAAAAAAAAGATAATATAGGTGCTAAACAGAGTTTGAACTAATGTCCCTTGGATATTTACAGTGTCATTATAACACTGTATACTATCCACTCAGACACACGTATTGAATAGTTAACCCTATAGAAGGCTTGCAAATGAGGAACTTTGTAATATTGCCCAAATGAAAATAAAAACAAACCTGGACTCCTTCACGGCGCTTATGGTTGAAACATTTTTTAAACAGGCTCATGTCATTTCTTCCTCCGTGTTACAGAAAGCATGAGGAGATGTGAGCAGCTGCCTGCTCGTCTTTACGTAATGATAGGTGTCATATTTGTCAAGATATTTATGCAAAGTTCGAATTTTTGACAGAGATGTTTCTTCCGTGAGCATCCACACCATCTCTGGTAAAGAAATAAAAAAAAACTACCAAAAAAAACAACCCGGACGCCCGGAAAGAAGGACAAAAAAATGAGACTTCACAGTAAAAGCGGGAAGGTTGACAGGTATGCATACTGTAGACATCAACATTTAAGCGTATTTCTGAAGCATGTCCAGTGGTATCTCGGTTTTGGTAAGTCCCACATTTCTTCTAATTCGGTTGCCGACGGTTTTAGGATACGCTCAAAAATCGTACTGCCAAACATAGCACGTAGATAACTAGTCCGTTTGCCGGCTAATCAGAATCCCATCTCTTGGTGACTTAGTCTCTGTGCTTTTTTATGAGTATGTGTGCAAAATAAGACACCATGGGGCCAAAGACAGATGCAAGTACCAGCTCTTTGATCAAGAAGGTGAGAAACACTCTCATATTCAACAAATAACTTGTAGCGAAGTACTTCTGTCCTCCTATTCTGAATTTAGTCGTCTTCACTGACAAGTTGAAAGTGATGTTACATGTTCATTAATCTATTTTGTTTGTCTTTTGTATGTATTTGTAATTTTTTTCTGCATAAAAAAACGATGGTTATAATGAAAAAAAATGGGGTTTCTTATTTATCATAATTTAAACATTCATAATTAAAAAAAACGATTAATTGATATATACATATATTTATATATATATATATATATATATATATATATATATATATATATATATATATATACATATATATATATTTCATATTTAAATATATTAAATCTATAAAATGTATTAATTTATATTTAAAATGATATATATCAATCAATTTTATGGATTAAATATATTCAAATATGAATATATTTTTAATACCTTACTGGCAAAAATAATATATATTTTTTTCAATCAACCTTTGAAAATTTAGAATCAGTATAAATATTAATTAAAACAAATATTTATGTATGTATGTAAATATGTGTATATATATGTGTATATATGTATGCTAATATATACTGTGTGTATATATATATATATATATATATATATATATATATATATATATCAGGGTTTCCCGCAGCGTTCTGCTGTTACGGCGGCAAACTTAACAACAAAGAGCCACCGCCTAAACTAACGTCTTAACAAGAAAATTGTAGGCTTCTTTATTTCTCTAATATTTTTATTCATTATAAGATATTGTTATTTGGTTATTTTTTAATAAACAATGTGTTCAATGTAATCAGAGTCTGTAGTCTATTGCCCGCCTAGGCTGTGGTGGCACCCACCCCCTTCCCCGTCTTGCTGCCTATCCCGGGCGACGCCCTCTCCCACATATTTTCTGGGGGAAACACTGCATATACATATACACACACATTTATATGTGTATATATATATATATTTATGTGTATATATATTTATGTAAACATATATATATACAGTATATATGTATATACATATATACATACATATATAATTTATATATATATGTATGTATATATATACTGTATATATATACTTACATATACATATGTTTGTAATTTGTTTTTTCCGCCCATCTCCGGCTTACTCTCTACGCGTATACGTCATAAGCAAGTAGCCAAGAGTAGCTTTTGTAACGTGTAAGTTTTGAAAATTTGTTGTCATCATTTTTATACCATATATTATATTGCAAGAATCGGTTTAAATCGAGAGTCGATTATGAATCGAATCGTCACCCCAATAATCAGAATCGTGTTGTAGTAAGATTCACCTCCCTACTTCTATTATAATAATAATAATAATGAATAATATTATTATTATTATCTTCTTATTAATTGGATTTGCAATATTTCCTATCGTAAAACTTGATTTCAATTTTGTGCGACTGGGATTTAATCAAATCCTTTGGAATGGATCACTTAGAAAAACCGAGTTACCACTGAAATGATGTATGATTTTTTTTTTTTACATCACATATTCATACATATTGCATACCACAGCTAAACATTATTGTGTCAGTTTTGTTTTTGATTATACTTTTGGGACTAAAAAGTGTAGACAAGAGAAGTAAAGAGAAAGCCAGTACACAGAATGTACAGTATAGTATATGTACTGTACATTGCCATACAGCATATGGCTCCATGGCGCCTACACTCCAATACGCATCCGCGGGGTTTTACGCATCTTCACGCATGGAGGATTCATCTTCCAGCAGTGGCAGACGGTGTTGAAGAAGCGACAACGGCAGGCCGAGCAGGGGTTGCAGCACGGCACAGAGGAGGAGCAGGTCTCCCGCTGGAGGCTGCAGCGGCGCACGGGGGTCACGACCTCCGTCTTGCGTTTCTGGGAACACAGAAATGGAGTTTTATGGGATTACTGCTGCTGGCAACTTATGAATTGAGACACTATTTCCAATTTTAAGTGTCAAAAGCGAGGACGATGTTTGGCATCATTTGTTAATAAGCGAGCTCATTGTTATGTGTGTTCATTAGGGATTGATAGTGAAATATCGATACCGGTGATACCAGATGCTCCAATATCGATCCTCGAATCAATATATTGATACTTCTTATATTTAAGTTCATGGATGCCCAAAATGACATCCTGAAAAGTCAAAATATGTGGGGGCCGTATTGATATATACAAACCCCGTTTTCATGAGTTGGGAAATTGTGTTAGATGTAAATATAAACGTAATACAATGATTTGCAAATCCTTTTCAACCCATATTCAATTGAATGCACTACAAAGACAAGATATTTGATGTTCAAACTCATAAACTTGAGAAACAATGTTTATGATCTCACAGCGGTTCTGGTGGCCATCCATGGAGGCGGGGGTCCGGGAGTACATCGAGGCGTGTCCGGTCTGCGCTCGTAACAAAACATCCTCTGGGCCACGTGTTGGACTTTTACAGCCGCTGCCTATCCCTTCCAGACCGTGGTCTAACATCTCTATGGACTTCGTCACTGGCCTCCCGGTCTCAAGAGGTAACACCACTGTGCTCACCGTGGTCGATCGATTTTCAAAGATGACACATTTTATTGCTTTGCCAAAGTTGCCCACAGCCAAGGAGACTGCTCAGATATTGATGCAGCACGTTTTTAGAATTCATGGATTTCCCACAGACATTGTATCAGACCGGGGGCCCCAATTTATCTCACGGTTCTGGAAGGAGTTCTGCAAGCTCATCGGGGCTACAGCCAGCCTGACATCAGGATACCACCCGGAGGCAAACGGCCAGACCGAGCGCCTCAATCAACAACTGGAAACCGGCCTCCGATGCCTCGTGTCCCAGAACCCAACAACGTGGAGTTCCCACCTGGTCTGGGTGGAATATGCCCATAACTCCTTGCCTACCTCTGCCACTGGTTTCTCCCCCTTCAAGTGTGTCTACGGCTACCAACCGCCAGTGTTCCCAGACTCAGAGCCAGAAGTTTCTGTGCCGTCCGCCCATGCCCTGGTGCGCCGATGCCGTCGTATTTGGCTTGCGGCCCGACAAGTGCTCTCTCGCCAAGGAGATCGGGTCAAGAAGGCAGCCGACCGGAAGCGGCGCCCAGCACCTGATTACCGGCCAGGACAGAGAGTATGGCTATCCGCCAAAGACCTGCACCTCAAGGTTCCCTCCAAGAAATTAGCGCCCAGATTCGTGGGTCCCTTCCCCATCACCAAGGTCATCAGTCCAGCAGCAGTACGCCTCCGCCTACCCAGGTCGCTCCGCAGCCACCCTACTTTCCATGTCAGCCAAGTCAAGCCTGCCAAAGAAAACCCCATGGTCCCAGCCACCAAACCCCCCCCACCGCCGCTGGAAGCTGTAGACAGAGGACTTCTGTACCGGGTCAAGAAACTTTTAGCTGTACGCAAAAGAGGTCGAGGTAGACAGTTCTTGGTGGATTGGGAGGGGTACGGTCCAGAAGAGAGACAGTGGATTCCCCAACGGAACATTGATGACCCCTCCCTGATCCGGGACTTCTATAGACTCCACCCTGAGGTCCCTGGGCCGTCAGGAGTCGGCCGTAGAAGAGGGGGTTCTGTCACACCTGGGTGAAGTCTTGTCTGGGTTTCGTCTGTTGTCATGTTGTCTTGCCATTTCCTGTTTTATTTTGAAAGGTTAACTCTCCCTCTCGTTACTTCATGTGCGTACCTCCAGCGTTCCCTTGCCATAGCATTGTCCACAGCCACAGCCACGTTTCTTGTATCTTTTTTGGATCCATGGGAGTATTTTGATTTGTAAGTTTTCTCAGGTAAGAATAGCTTCCTAGCATCACCTCCATTGGAGCGGCTTTTGTTATACTTAGTAGTTTTTTGTTCATAGCCCCTTCTTCCCTCCGTAGACGGAGCGTTTTTGAGTTATTGATATTTTTGTTAGTTTAGAGCTCAGGTCAGTTGTGTTTTTATAGCCTGTTTGTTTCTCCTGTTTTGGACCCCTTCCCTTGTCCAAATAAATATATTGTCTTCAAATCCTGCATCTGTGTTCAGAGTCCTGTTCTGGTCGTGACAACTATGAAGCCACGTTGATGTAACACGTGGCTTGGCATTGTCTTACTGAAATGGTAACGTTGCTTGGATGGCAACATATGTTGCTTCAAAACCTGTATGTACCTTTCAGCATTAATGGCGCCTTCACAGATGTGTAAAAGACCCATGTCTTGGGCACTAATACAGATGCTGGCTAATCAACTTTGCGCCTATAACAATCCGGATGGTTCTTTTCCTCTTTGGTCCGGAGGACACGACGTCCACAGTTTCCAAAAACAATTTGAAATGTGGACTCGTCAGACCACAGAACACTTTTCCACTTTGTATCAGTCCATCTTAGATGATCTTAGGCCCAGCGAAGCCGACAGCGTTTCTGGGTGTTGTTGATAAACGGTTTTCGCCTTGCAAAGGAGAGTTTTAACTTGCACTTACAGATGTAGCGACCAACTGTAGTTACTGACAGTGGGTTTCTGAAATGTTCCTGAGCCCATGTGGTGATACCCTTTACACATTGATGTCGCTTGTTGATGCAGTACAGCCTGAGGGATCGAAGGTCACGGGCTTAGCTGCTTACGTGCAGTGATTTCTCCAGATTCTCTGAACCCTTTGATGATATTACGGACCGTAGATGGTGAAATCCCTAAATTCCTTGCAATAGCTGGTTGAGAAAGGTTTTTCTTAAACTGTTCAACAATTTGCTCACGCATTTGTTGACAAAGTGGTGACCCTCGCCCCATCCTTGTTTGTGAATGACTGAGCATTTCGTGGAATCTACTTTTATACCCAATCATGGCACCCACCTGTTCCCAATTTGCCTGTGGGATGTTCCAAATAAGTGTTTGATGAGCATTCCTCAACTTTATCAGTATTTATTGCCATCTTTCCCAACTTCTTTGTCACGTGTTGCTGGCATCAAATTCTAAAGTTAATGATTATTTGCAAAAAAAAAAAAGTTTATCAGTTTGAACATCAAATATGTTGTCTTTGTAGCATATTCAACTGAATATGGGTTGAAAATGAACATACCCCGTATATATATATAAATATATATATATATATATATATATATATAAATATATATATATATATATTTTTTTTTTTTTTTTTTAATTTAATGCTAAAAACAGATATTGGGTTGTATTTCGTCACATGACTTTTGAACAGAATAAAACGAAGTGGTGGGCCATCAAACAGACTGAACTGAGCACGCACGGGGCCTAGATCTTCCCCCTAAAAAGCAGATACAAGCAAAAAATCCTACTATCCGTATACGTTATCAAATAAAGATTTGTCGAGTGATATCAAGGATTATCTGTTGAACACGTTCCCAGACATGTCGAACTATTGTGCTCCAGACGCCATTCTACACGACAAAACAGATGAAAACTTGGAAAAGCACGGAGGTCTACAACTTCTTTGTTTGTAGCTGGGTCAAGGAAATTGGTATCAAGGCTCTCCCAGATAAATATGTATCGTTTGATTTTGATTTAACTTCACATCTACAGCCATGTTTGTTGCATTTTTGTTGCACGCGCCGTTAAAAGTAGGGTTTTTCCCCATTTTTATCAAAATACAACTATAGATGTCAACATTGGGTTTGTGCTGAAAGCCTCATTTATGATCACTGCCTTTGGTAAAAGCTTTTTAGGTTTAGGTTTTAGGTTTACTCGTTTAGGTTTTGTTCACATTTGCTTTCTTTTATTTACACTCGCCGAGTTGGTCCTTTACGAAACATTCGTTGCAAAAATGCATTTAAAAAAATACAAATAATATCAAGATAATACTTAAATGGGAAATACTAAAAGTAAAAAATATATCAAGTTAAAGTAAGTTAAAGTTAAAGTACCAATGATTGTCACACACACACTAGCTGTGGTGAAATTTGTCCTCTGCATTTGACCCATCCCCTTGTTCACCCCCTGGGAGGTGAGGGGAGCAGTGGGCAGCAGCGGTGCCACGCCCGGGAATCATTTTTGGTGATTTAACCCCCAATTCCAACCCTTGATGCTGAGTGCCAAGCAGGGAGGTAATGGGTCCCATTTTTATAGTCTTTGGTATGACTCGGCCGGGGTTTGAACTCACAACCTACCGATCTCAGGGCGGACACTCTAACCACTAGGCCACTGAGTAGTAGAATGCTCATCAAACACTTATTTGGAACATCCCACAGGTGTGCAGGCTAATTGGGAACAAGGTGGGTGATTCCTTGGACTGGAGTGCATGCCATTTTTCTTGTCGTTATTCGTAAAATCTTGACATCTTTCACCCTTCTTGATTATCTCTCTAGGAACTCTGAAGAAACTTAAGTCCTTTTTGCGCTTTGAACGGTTCCAACAGCCGAAAGCAACGCAATCATAGGACATTTTTCTTCGAAAAAGGCAAAATGTCGCCCGGCGCACTTTGACAACAGACGCTCGCTGGCTCACCACTTCGAGCCTCGCATAGTTAATGAGCCGAACGTGACGTCAAGTTAATTCAACCTATATATTCTAGATAAATAACTATATTTGTTTTATTTATTGTGGACCAGCTCTATACTCTCGGCAGGGTCCTGGAGGGTGCTTGGGAGTTTGCCCAACCAGTCTACATGTGCTTTGTGGACTTGGAGAAGGCATTCGGACGTGTCCCTCGGGAAGTCCTGTGGGGAGTGCTCAGAGAGTATGGGGTATCGGACTGTCTGATTGTGGCGGGTCGCTCCCTGCATGATCAGTGTCAGAGCTTGGTCCGCATTGCCGGCAGTAAGTCGGACCCGTTTCTAGTCAGTGTTAGACTCCGCCAAGGCTGCCCTTTGTCATCAATTCTGTTCAGAACATTTATGGACAGAATTTCTAGGCACAGTCAGGGCCTTGAGGGGATCCGGTTTGGTGGCTGCAGGATTAGGTCTCTGCTTTTTGCAGATGATGTGGTCCAGGATCTTCAGCTCTCACTGCATCGGTTCGCAGCCGAGTGTGAAGCGACTGGGATGAGAATCAGCACCTCCAAGTCCGAGTCCATGGTTCTCACCCAGAAAAGGGTGGAGTGCCATCTCCGGGTTGGGGAAGAGATCTTGCCAAAAGTGGAGGAGTTCAAGCACCTCAGAGTCTTGTTCACAAGTGAGGGAAGAGTGGATCGTAAGATCGACAGGCGGATCGGTGCGGGTGATGAGGGAGCTGAGCCGGAAGGCAGAGCTCTCAATTAACCGGTTAATCTACGCTCCTATGAGCTTTGGGTTATGACCGAAAGGACAAGATCACGGGTACAAGCGGCCGAAATGAGTTTCCTCCGCCGGGTGGCGGGGCTCTCCCTTAGAGATAGGGTGAGAAGCTCTGTCATCCGGGAGAAGCTCAAAGTAAAGCCACTGCTGTTACACATCGAGAGGAGCCAGATGAGGTGGTTCGGGCATCTGGTCAGGATACCACCCAAACGCCTCCCTAGGGAGGTGTTTAGGGCACGTCTGACCGGTAGGAGGCCACGGGGAAGACCCAGGACACCTTGGGTAGACTATGTCTCCCGGCTGGCCTGGGAACGCCTCGGGATACCCCAGGAAGAGCTGGACGAAGTAGCTGGGAAGAGGGAAGTTTGGGCTTCTCTGCTTGGGCTGCGGAAGGAGATGGATGGATGGATATGTTAATTATTAATTGGAACATTTAAACTTTTTCTCATTACGTCCAGATATTTTTTTCTTACAATTTTACTATTGTTTTTCCCCCATGTAAAAATAGAATAAAAATATGATTGTATACCTGCCTAATCTAGTTTGTACATAAATAATAATGCTCAGTTACACATTGAACAGTCTTTATGGTTGTTGTGATTCTTCAAATTATTTCATAAGTGAGTTTTTTTTTTTTTTAATGAACTAACTGTTTGTTTATATTGTAAATATAATTAATTTCTATTTTGTGAGTTTATAATATTTTAGATCATGGGTGTCTAAACTTTTTCCACCAAGGGACGCATACCGGAAAGTCAAATATGGCAGGGCATTTGAATATTTTTTTGTTTAAAAAAAAAAAAAAGCTTAAAATATACATTATATATATATTTAAAGACACAAAGTTGTGTTAAACATGGCTAACTATAACATTATTATTATTAGTTTAAAAAAAAAAAACAGAGCTATTTGTCATTATGTTACAGGTAGATATGTAATTTGAAAATACACATCTTTTAAAATTTTTGCAGAAACATTAGGTATATGGCTTCACGGTGGCAGAGGGGTTAGTGCATCTGCCTCACAATACGAAGGTCCTGAGTAGTCTTGGGTTCAATCCGGGGCTCGGGATCTTTCTGTGTGGAGTTTGCATGTTCTCCCCGTGACTGCGTGGGTTCCCTCCGGGTACTCCGGCTTCCTCCCACCTCCAAAGACATGCACCTGGGGATAAGTTGATTGGCAACACTAAATTGGCCCTAGTGTGTGGATGTGAGTGTGAATGTTGTCTGTCTATCTGTGTTGGCCCTGCGATGAGGTGGCGACTTGTCCAGGGTGTACCCCGCCTTCCGCCCGATTGTAGCTGAGATAGGCTCCAGCGCCCCCCATGACCCCAAAGGGAATAAGCGGTAGAAAATGGATGGATGGATGGCATTAGGTATATTTGCACAAAGCATTGGTATCATCGATATCAGCCTGAATTTTACTTGGTATTGGATTGGAAGGAAAATCAGTGGTATCGCACATCACGAGTGTCCATGCAGTTGCGAGAACATTTAATAAAAAAATGAGTGGCATCTGGAAAATTGGAAAATGACACTTTCAATTTGACGGAAACAACAAGACAACCTACAGGACTGACACCCTCCGCAGGCGGTGAACTCTTTCGTCTCGCAAAGAGCCGTCTGGTCCTCGCTTGGCCCCCAACTAAAATCAGATGAAAAAGAAGCAGTGTTTATTTTCCATATTCAGACAATGCACACGTTTTCGACACTTTACCACAAAATAATATCCTGGATCTCTGACAACCTGTGAAGTTATAGATTAGGACATTGATATTGGATAATCCAATTCAGGCTGTGGTCAATTAAGTTTTATAAAGGTATTTTTGTGCCCCATAGACATTTTAGGTTAATTATACTGTCATCTGGCTTTAAAAGGGTCCTCATTTTTAAAACACTTCCTTGTGTTCTACTTAACATGTAATGGTGGTTCTTTGGTCAAAAGTTGTTTTTCTCTTCAGAATGCGCTGTTTTGTGGGCGGTCTTATTTACGTGCCTCCACTTCGACAGCGACTTCTCCCTGCCAGCCATGTTGTAGTTGTAGCACTTCCATATGGAGCCCACTGACCGATATAGGCTTGAACTATTCACTACTTTGAATTAGAAATGGCAGCAACAGAGGATGCATGTGCATGTACGAGCCAGTCTGCCCCACAACAAGGGGATAGAGAAAAGAAGGAGCTTATTGACTATGGCTTAGGGCGGGGGTCGGCAACCCGCGGATCTCGAGCCGCATGCAGCTCTTTAGCGCCGCCCTAGTGGCTCCCTGGAGCTTTTTCAAAAATGTATGAAAATAGAAAAGATGGTGGAAAAAATATAATTTTTGTTTTAATATTGATTCTGTATGAGAGCAAACATGACACAAACCTAATTAATTGTTAGAAATCCCACTGTTCACATTAAACATGCTTCACTGATGAGAGTATTTGGCGAGCGCCGTTTTGTCCTACTAATTTAGGTAGTCCTTGAATGCACCATACTTTGTTTACATGTACAAGTTTCTCCGACGCTGCCACAGAAAGACGCGTTTTATGCCACTCCTTCTTTGTCTCATTTTGTCCAACGAACGTTTCATGCTGTGGGTGAATGCACAAAAGTGAGCTTTGTTGATGTTATTGACTTGTTGGAGTGCTAATCAGGCATATTTGGTCACTGCATGACCTAAAGCTAATCAATGCTAGCATGGTATTTAGGCTAACTGTATGTACAAACCCCGTTTCCATATGAGTTGGGAAATTGTGTTAGATGTAAATATAAACGGAATACAATGATTTGCAAATCATTTTCAACCCATATTCAGTTGAATATGCTACAAAGACAACATATTTGATGTTCAAACTGATAAGCTTTTTTTTTTTTTTGCAAATAATCATTAACTTTAGAATTTGATGCCAGCACCACGTGACAAAAAAGTTGGGAAAGGTGGCAATAAATACTGATAAAGTTGAAGAATGCTCATCAAACACTTATTTGGAACATCCCACAGGTGTGCAGGCTAATTGGGAACAGGTGGGTGCCATGATTGGGTATAAAAACTGCTTCCCAAAAAATGCTCAGTCTTTCACAAGAAAGGATGGGGCGAGGTACACCCCTTTGTCCACAACTGCGTGAGCAAATAGTCAAACAGTTTAAGAACAACGTTTCTCAAAGTGCAATTGCAAGAAATTTAGGGATTTCAACATCTAAGGTCCATAATATCATCAAAAGGTTCAGAGAATCTGGAAAAATCACTCCACGTAAGCGGCATGGCCGGAAACCAACATTGAATGACCGTGACCTTCGATCCCTCAGACGGCACTGTATCAAAAACCGACATCAATCTCTAAAGGATATCACCACATGGGCTCAGGAACACTTCAGAAAACCACTGTCACTAAATAGTTTGTCGCTACATCTGTAAGTGCAAGTTAAAGCTCTACTATGCAAAGCGAAAGCCATTTATCAACAACACCCAGAAACGCCGCCGGCTTCTCTGGGCCCGAGATCATCTAAGATGGACTCATGCAAAGTGGAAAAGTGTTCTGTGGTCTGATGAGTCCACATTTCAAATTGTTTTTGGAAATATTCGACATTGTGTCATCTGGACCAAAGGGGAAGCAAACCATCCATACTGTCATCGACGCAAAGTTCAAAAGCCAGCATCTGTGATGGTATGGGGGTGCATTAGTGCCCAATGCATGGGTAACTTACACATCTGTGAAGGCACTATTAATGCTGAAAGGTACATACAGGTTTTGGAACATCAAATGCTGCCATCTAAGCGCCGTCTTTTTCATGGACGCCCCTGCTTATTTCAGCAAGACAATGCCAAGCAACATTCAGCACGTGTTACAACAGCGTGGCTTCGTAAAAAAAGGAGTGCGGGTACTTTCCTGGCCCGCCTGCAGTCCAGACCCGTCTCTCATCGAAAATGTGTGGCGCATTATGAAGCGTAAAATACGACAGCGGAGACTGAAGCTCTACATAAAACAAGAATGGGAAATAATTCCACTTTCAAAGCTTCAACAATTAGTTTCCTCAGTTCCCAATCATTTATTGAGTGTTGTTAAAAGAAAAGGTGATGTAACACAGTGGTGAACATGCCCTTTCCCAACTACTTTGGCATGTGTTGCAGCCAAGAAATTCTAAGTTAATTATTATTTGCAAAAAAAAAAAAAAAAAGTTTATGAGTTTGAACATCAAATATCTTGTCTTTGTAGTGCATTCAATTGAATATGGGTTAAAAGGATTTGCAAATCATTGTATTCCGTTTATATTTACACCTAGCACAATTTCCCAACTCATATGGAAACGGGGTTTGTATATATCGCATTATTATGACTCGTTTGTAGGTATGTTTGAGCTAATTTATGTATATATTCCATGTATTTAATTTATATTTGCATGCCTCATGACACATTATCTGTAGGTATTATTGGCTGCATGTCTGATAGTTGTTTGTGTGACATGTTGTTCCAGACCACAGCAAACGTTAACCAGCTTGCAAAGATTGTAATAAATCCATTAGAAGAAGACCGCCTCTTGTTTTCTTTAACATCTATACCGTTCGCCATTCTAAAGCAATAAATAATTCCAGGAGTTATCTCACTCTCTGGGAAGCCTCTGTTTTACTAATGTTTTCCGATGTTGCAAAAATGTGTAGAATAAATATTACATTTTAACATTTCTGTCAATGAAGATTTGCGTCAGCCTGCGAAACACAGTCATTTTGATAATTAATAGCTAATATAAACACTTCCACCCTGTGTTGCCTTCATTATAAGACTTATAGAAGCCTTTTAATTTTTTGCAGCTCCAGAAGGAATTTTTTTTTGTATTTTTGGTCCAATATGGCTCCTTCAACATTTTGGGTTGCCGACCCCTGGCTTAGGGCTACAATGGCGGACTCATGCAAAGCCTGTTGGACAACATTCTACAGTGGCAAGCTGGGCATTTCACCTAGGCCTTCAGTGATGTCCTACTTGGTCTGACTTTAATAAATACCTCTCATAATACCACACTGTATGTCACCACATGACCACGGTTGGAGAAATAGCACACAGAAACACACTTGCACACTACTGTGCATTGATTCCCCTCAATAGTGTGCAAAATGGGCTATTTTCCGGCACATTTGAAATTGAAAAGCGCTATACAAGTATAACCCATTAAATAAACCCTCATCAGCGAATAAAACATATCTCTGCATGGTACCGTCAAAAGTGAAATAATTGTAAAAACATATTAAACATGAAAAAATTAAGGAATACAATATTTGAACTCACAATTTGCAACACCCTTTGGAAGGCGTAAGCCAGAGGTTGATTCGGTTGAAAGTGGCGGACCAACCATTTTACCGACTAGGACTGATTAGCTTGCTCAGAACTAGCTTCTCTTGAAATGTCCTTCTTGTAAATGACCTTACAAGAATATGTATTTTCCGGTATGTAAGCCGCCCGGACCAAATTTTAGAAGAAAAACATATTTTTCCATATATTAGGTACATATACAAACCCCGTTTGCACATGAGTTGGGACATTGTGTTAGATGTAAATATAAACGGAATACAATGATTTGCAAATCATTTTCAACCCATATTCAGTTGAATATGCTACAAAGACAACATATTTGATGTTCAAACTGATAAACATTTTATTTTTTGCAAATAATCATTAACTTTAGAATTTGATGCCAGCAACACGTGACAAAGAAGTTGGGAAAGGTGGCAATAAATACTGATAAAGTTGAGGAATGCTCATCAAACACTTATTTGGAACATCCCACAGGTGAACAGGCAAATTGGGAACAGGTGGGTGCCATGATTGGGTATAAAAGTAGATTCCATGAAATGCTCAGTCATTCACAAACAAGGATGGGGCGAGGGTCACCGCTTTGTCAACAAATGCGTGAGCAAATTGTTGAACAGTTTAAGAAAAACCTTTCTCAACCAGCTATTGCAAGGAATTTAGGGATTTCACCATCTACGGTCCGTAATATCATCAAAGGGTTCAGAGAATCTGGAGAAATCACTGCACGTAAGCAGCTAAGCCTGTGACCTTCGATCCCTCAGGCTGTACTGCATCAACAAGCGACATCAGTGTGTAAAGGATATCACCAAATGGGCTCAGGAACACTTCAGAAACCCACTGTCAGTAACTACAGTTGGTCGCTACATCTGTAAGTGCAAGTTAAAACTCTCCTATGCAAGGCGAAAACCGTTGATCAACAAATCCCAGAAATGCCGTCGGCTTCGCTGGGCCTGAGCTCATCTAAGATGGACTGATACAAAGTGGAAAAGTTTTCTGTGGTCTGACGAGTCCACATTTCAAATTGTTTTTGGAAACTGTGGATGTCGTGTCCTCCGGACCAAAAGAGGAAAAGAACCATCCGGATTGTTATAGGCGCAAAGTTGAAAAGCCAGCATCTGTGAAGGTATGGGGTTGTATTAGTGCCCAAGACATGAGTAACTTACACTTCTGTGAAGGCGCCATTAATGCTGAAAGGTACATACAGGTTTTGGAGCAACATATGTTGCCATCCAAGCAATGTTACCATGGACGCCCCTGCTTATTTCAGCAAGACAATGCCAAGCCACGTGTAACATCAACGTGGCTTCATAGTAAAAGAGTAAGGGTACTAGACTGGCCTGCCTGTAGTCCAGAACTGTCTCCCATTGAAAATGTGTGGCGCATTATGAAGCCTAAAATACCACAACGGAGACCCCCGGACTGTTGAACAACTTAAGCTGTACATCAAGCAAGAATGGGAAATAATTCCACCTGAGAAGCTTAAAAAATGTGTCTCCTCAGTTCCCAAATGTTTACTGAGTGTTGTTAAAAGGAAAGGCCATGTAACACAGTGGTGAACATGCCCTTTCCCAACTACTTTGGCACGTGTTGCAGCCATGAAATTCTAAGTTAAATATTATTTAAAAAAATTAAAAAAAAGTTTATGAGTTTGAACATCAAATATGTTGTCTTTGTAGTGCATTCAATTGAATATGGGTTGAAAAGGATGTGCAAATCATTGTATTAAGCCTACTAATTGCAACTTTTAATTCATTTTCAGTTATATCTGCAGATATTGTTTGGTTTAGTTTTTCATCTAAAATAGGTAAATCCAGGGAGTTCAGGAAGCTGTCAATTTGGGTTATGCTCCTACTAGAGACCTCGGAGTATAACGTTTTATAAAAATGTTCGAAGGCTTCCTGAATTTCGTTTGGTTTAGTTTTTATCTCTTTTGTTCTTGGATCCCTGATTTTATGAATTGTGTTTTCCGCTATCTTTTTTTTTAGTTTCCAGGCCAATATTTTCATAGACTTAGAGCCACTTTCATAGTGTCTCTGTTTCAAAAACATTAGATTTCTTTTTATTTCTTGTGTGGCCTAGCATTTCTTATTTCCCTTAATGTATCCTGTGCCAAATCTAGTTTGTGTTTTCTTTCTAATTCTTGTAGGTTTTTTTTTTAAGTCATTTGATTTTGTATTCTCTTTTTTTTTTTCTTAAATGAAGATATTGCTATACTTTTCCCTCTTAAAACAGCCTTCAGGGTGTCCCATAACATGGGAGGCGAAACCTATCCTGTGTCATTGAACTCCAAGAAGAGACTAATTTCAGATTTAATTTGTGTCTTAAAGGCAGAGGTGGGTAGTAACGCGCTACATTTACTCCGTTACATCTATTTGAGTAACTTTTGGGATAAATTGTACTTCTAAAAGTAGTTTTAATCAGAGGTGGGTAGAGTAGCCAGAAATTGTACTCAAGTAAGAGTACTGTTACTTTAGAGATTTATTACTCAAGTAAAAGTAAGGAGTAGTCACCCAAATATTTACTTGAGTAAAAGTAAAAAGTATGTTGTGAAAAAACTACTCAAGTACTGAGTAACTGATGAGTAACATACACACTCATATCATATATATATATATATATTTATATATATATATATACATACATATACATTGATATATACAGTATATCATTTATATGTATTTATTTTGCTATTTTTGTTTACATGTTAAAGGTGTTTTAATGATAATACAAGCATGTTTAACATATAGATTCCTTTCTTTCATGAAGACAAGAATATAAGTTGGTGTATTACCTGATTCTGATGACTTATATTGATTGTAATCAGACATTAGTGATGATAACGTCCACGTTTTCAAATGGAGGGGAAGAAAAGTTCCTCCTTTCTGTCTAATACCACATGAAAGTGGTGGGTTTTTGGCATCTTATTTGTCCAGCTTCCATATTCGTTTTTATACACTTTACAAGAAATATATTGGCGTCAAACTCCGTAGCTTGCTAGCTTGTTTGCGCTGGCTTTCGGAGACTCTTGTTTTGAAAGCGCAGGCGCGATGGAGCGGCACTTTTATTGTGAAGACAGGAACGTCCTCATGTGCGATCAGTCTTTAGGCTTTTGACGGGATGTACGGTTGAAATAAAAAACTATCATTTTTCCTTCACACTTTTGATTGATTGATTGGAACTTTTATTATTAGATTGCACAGTACAGTACATATTCCGTACAATTGACCACTAAATGGTAACACCCCAATAAGTTTTTCAACTTGTTTAAGTCAGGTCATGTGACCACCTGGCTCTGTTTGATTGGTCCAACGTCCCCAGTGACTGCATCTGATTGGTGGAACGAAGTGAAACGTCACCAGTAAGGCAGGCACTTTGAAGGTCTGTCTGACAGACCAAAACAAACAAAGCGTGCATTAACAGATCGATAAAAATTAGTAGCGAGTAGCGAGCTGAATGTAGATAAAAGTAGCGGAGTAAAAGTAGCGTTCCTTCTCTATAAATATACTTAAGTAAAAGTAAAAGTATGTTGCATTAAAACTACTCTTAGAAGTACAATTTATCACAAAAGTTACTCAAGTAGATGTAACGGAGTAAATGTAGCGCGTTACTACCCACCTCTGGTTTTAATGCAACATACTTTTACTTTTACTTGAGTATATTTATAGAGAAGAAACGCTACTTTTATTCTGCTACTTTTATCTACATTCAGCTCGCTACTCGCTACTGATTTTTATCGATCTGTTAATGCACGCTTTGTTTGTTTTGGTTTGTCAGACAGACCTTCAAAGTGCTTGCGTTTCACCAAATACAGTCACTGGTGACGTTTCACTCCGTTCCACCAATCAAATGCAGTCAAAGTGACGTTCACTCCGTTCCACCAATCAGATGCAGTCACTGGTGACGTTGGACCAATCAAACAGAGCCAGGTGGTCACATGACCTGACATAAACAAGTGGAAAAACTGATTGGGGTATTACCATTTAGTGGTTAATTGTACGGAATATGTACTGTACTGCGCAATCTACTAATACAAGTTTCAATCAATCAATCAAAAGTGTGAAGGAAAAAAGACACTTTTATTTCAACCGTACATCCCGTCAAAAGCCTAAAGACTGACCGCACAGTTCCTGTCTTCACAATAAAAGTGCCGCTCCATCGCGCCTGCCCTTACAAAATAAGAGTCTCCGAAAGCCAGCGCAAACAAGCTAGCAAGCTACGGAGTTTGCCGCCAATGTATTTCTTGTAAAGTGTATAAAAACGAATATGGAAGCTGGACAAATAAGATGCCAACAACCAACCACTTTCATGTGGTATTAGACAGAAAGGAGGAACTTTTTTTTATCCTCCATTTGAAACGTGGACGTTATCAGCACTACTGTCTGATTACAATCAATATAAGTCATCAGAATCAGGTAATACACCAACTTATATTCTTGTCTTCATGAAAGAAAGGAATCTATATGTTAAACATGCATGTATATTCATTAAAACACCTTTAACATGTAAACAAAAACGGTAAAATAAATAAATATAAATTATATACTGTATATATCAACTAATGTACCGTATTTTTCAGACTATAAGTTGCAGTTTTTTTCATAGTTTGGCCGGGGGTGCGACTTATACTCAGGAGCGACTTATGTGTGAAATTATTAACACATTAACGTAAAATATCAAATAATATTATTTAGCTCATTCACGTAAGAGACTAGAAGTATACGATTTCATGGGATTTAGCGATTAGGAGTGACAGATTGTTTGGTAAACGTGTAGCATGTTCTATATGTTATAGTTATTTGAATGACTCTTACCATAATATGTTACGTTAACATACCAGGCACATTCTCAGTTGGTTATTTATGCGTCATATAACGTACACTTATTCAGCCTGTTGTTCACTATTCTTTATTTATTTTAAATTGCCTTTCAAATGTCTATTCTTGGTGTTGGGCTTTATCAAATACATTTCCCCCAAAAATGCGACTTATACTCCAGTGCGACTTATATATGTTTTTTTCCTTCTTTATTATGCATTTTCGGCAGGTGCAACTTATACTCCGGTGCGACTTATACTCCGAAAAATACGGGATATATATATATATATATATATATATATATATATATATATATATGATATGTGTGTGTATGTTACTCATCAGTTACTCAGTACTTGAGTAGTTTTTTCACAACATACTTTTTACTTTTACTCAAGTAAATATTTGGGTGACTACTCCTTACTTTTACTTGAGTAATAAATCTCTAAAGTAACAGTACTCTTTCTTGAGTACAATTTCTGGCTACTCTACCCACCTCTGGGTTTAACGTTATGTATTTTTATACTACATGAGTCCAATTTTGGCTGTAAATGTATATTTAAATCCCCACCACAAATCAAAAGACCTTCGGTTTCCGTTACCATAATATTGGTGATTTTTTGGAAGAAATTAATATCACTCCCAGGGGGTGCATAGACATTCAATAAGGTGATTGGGTTCCCATCTATTTTTCCCTTTACTAAAATAAATCTACCCTCCTTATCACCAAATTCCAGTACTTTTTCAAAATTTTGCTTTTTTGAGATGGGGATTGCAACTCCTCTCCTATGTCCTAATTTATATGATGAAAAAAACAAATGAGTGAAGCCCATTCTCTTTAGTTTTACATGCTCCTTGTCAGTCAGATGGTTCTCATGTAAATATACTATGTGGGCTTGTTCTGTCCTCACCTTCGATATGATTTTATTGCGTTTAATTGGGTTCAATAGCCCATTAACATTAAACGATACACATTTTATTTTGTCACTAACCATATGTATTTACTTGTAAGTGTACCAATAAAATATTCTAACTAAAACCCCGCAAGTCTACTCCCATAACAAAAAAAAAACCTGAAATAAAACAAAGCAAAATAACTAAGAAAAATTAAAAAAGAACAGAAGAAAAAAGAAAAGTGTAGTTCCAAGGTAGGGGTCTCTAATAGATGACCCTGAGTTAGGCTAGATAAAACATCTAGCTGTGGGGGAAATTCTCTCCATCATGGTACTTGGTAGAAAGAGAAAAAAAAATCTCTGTTCATTACATAGATACATCCCTCATTTGTATGTATTCTCATCTAACTGGGGTTATTATATAAACGCAAATGTCTTGGAGTGAATTTAAAGTTGCCTGTTTTGGTTCTGTTCATCTTACCAACACTTAAAGGCCTACTGAATTGTGATTTTCTTATTTAAACAGGGATAGCAGGTCCATTCTATGTGTCATATTTGATCATTTCACGATATTGCCATATTTTTGCTGAAAGGATTTAGTAGAGAACATCGACAATAAAGTTCGCAACTTTTGGTCGCTGATAAAAAAGCCTTGCCTGTACCGGAAGTAGCAGACGATATGCGCGTGACGTCACAGGTTGTGGAGCTCCTCACATCTGCACATTGTTTACAATCATGGCCACCAGCAGCGAGAGCGATTCGGACCGAGAAAGCGACGGTTTCCCCATTAATTTGAGCGAGGATGAAAGATTTGTGGATGAGGAAAGTGAGAGTGAAGGACTAGAGGGCAGTGGGAGCGATTCAGATAGGGAAGATGCTGTGAGAAGCGGGTGGGACCTGATATTCAGCTGGGAATGACTAAAACAGTAAATAAACACAAGACATATATATACTCTATTAGCCACAACACAACCAGGCTTATATTTAATATGCCACAAATTAATCCCGCATAACAAACACCTCCCCCCTCCCGTCCATATAACCCGCAAATACAACTCCAACACCTGCACAACACACTCAATCCCACAGCCCAAAGTACCGTTCACCTCCCCAAAGTTCATACAGCACATATATTTCCCCAAAGTCCCCAAAGTTACGTACGTGACATGCACATAGCGGCACGCACGTACAGGCAAGTGATCAAATGTTTGGAAGCCGCAGCTGCGTACTCACGGTACCGCGTCTGCGTATCCAACTCAAAGTCCTCCTGGTAAGAGTCTCTGTTGTCCCAGTTCTCCACAGGCCAATGGTAAAGCTTGACTGTCATCTTTCGGGAATGTAAACAATGAAACACCGGCTGTGTTTGTGTTGCTGCAGTCGGCCTCAATACACCGCTTCCCACCTACGACTTTCTTCTTTGCTGTCTCCATTGTTCATTGAACAAATTGCAAAAGATTCACCAACACAGATGTCCAGAATACTGTGGAATTTTGCGATGAAAACAGACGACTTAATAGCTGGCTACCATGCTGTCCCAAATTGTCCTCTACAATCCGTGACGTCACGCGCAGGCGTCATCATACCGAAACGTTTTCAGCAGGATATTTCGGCGCAAAAATTTAAAATTGCACTTTAGTAAGCTAACCCGGCCGTATTGGCATGTGTTGCAATGTTAACATTTCATCATTGATATATAAACTATCAGACTGCGTGGTCGGTAGTACTGGGTTTCAGTAGGCCTTTAAGAAGTCAGTCAAAATTAACAGGTCCTCCGGAGAGGACGATGATTATCTTCTGAAGGCTTGCAGTCTCTCCTTTATGCTTTTCTCCGGCTCCTCACCTGTCCCCTCCCGGCTCCTTCCTCCCATGGTCTGCCAGGCGGAGCAGTACAGCTGATCTAGCAGGCTCTCCCTTGGCGTAATCACGCTGACTGGCAGTCATTCATGTCTCTTGTCGCCTCCTTTGCTGTCTGGTACAGCTGCGTGCCGTCCTCATAGAACACTCGTAGTTTGGCCGGAGTACGGAGTCTGGAAGCGGATATTTCTTTGCTTTAACACTCGCTTCGCTTGAGCATATTCTTTCCTCTTTTGCAGGACTGCTGGGGGGGTAATCCTGGTCAAAGTATATTAGTCTCCCATTCAGAAAAATCTTCTTCTTTCCCCAGGCTTTGCGCATGACCTCTTCTTTCATCCCGTAGCTGAGGAATTTGACTATTATTGACCGCGGCTTGTCTTCTCTGTCTCCGGCGGGTCTTGGCGCCAGCGCCCGGTGCACCCTTTCGATGTCGAGTTGCGTAGTTGCGAGGATCTCAAACAGGTCCCGCAGCAGTTTTTCCACAAACTCTGGCATGGACGGTCCCTCGGCTCCTTCGGGAACATTGTATATCCTCAAGTTCTCGCGTCAGGCTCTCCCTTCATAGTCGAGAAGTTTGTTTTCTTTGCTGATGAATGACTTTTATCATGTTGTTCAACACATATCAGTAGAAGCATTTAAGTCCCATCTTAAAACTAATTTGTATACTCTAGCCTTTAAATAGACCCCCTTTTTCGACCAGTTGATCTGCCGTTTCTTTTCCTTTCTCCTCTGCGCCCCCTATCTCTTGTGGAGGGGGAGACACACAGGTCCGGTGGCCATGGATGAAGTGCTGGCTGTCCAGAGTCGGGACCCGGGGTGGACCGCTCGCCTGTGTATCGGTTGGAACATCTCTGCGCTGCTGACCCGTCTCCGCTCGGGATGGTTTCCTGCTGACCCCACTATGGACTGGACTCTTAGTATTATGTTGGATCCACTATGGACTGTACTCTCACAATATTATGTCAGACCCACTCGACATCCATTGCATTCGGTCTCCCCTAGAGGGGGGGTTACCCACATATGCGGTCCTCTCCAAGGTTTCTCATAGTCATTCACATCGACGTCCCACTGGGGTGAGTTTTTCCTTGCCCTTATGTGGGCTCTGTACCGAGGATGTCATTGGGGCTTGTGCAGCCCTTTGAGACACTTGTGATTTAGGGCTATATAAATAAACATCGATTGATTGATTGATATTCCACGTTTTGAATCAGGTCCTCCACCTTCTCAATTCGCTCCTCTGTGTCTGTAATTTGTTGTTTAATGTTGGTGAGCTCGGATTTAATATCGTTCAGCTGTTCTTTTATGTCTTTTCGGAAGTCCCGAATCTCCTCCAGAACTTGTACTAAACCTTCGCCTCCTTTGAGCGAGGGTTAGCATTAGCATCTTGTAGCTTTACAGATGAGCTGTTCGTGGACACAGAACTTTCCTCATTTACAGGCTCTGCAACAATATTTCCTCGATTTCCTCTGGTTTTCCCCATTCTTGCCCCTTTTGTTTGTTCAGAGATTATCTGAAAATGTTTCCGGTCTAACGGGGCGAAATAACTTTTCTCACGAGGGAGATGTTACTCTAAGCTGCCATTCAGCTTGATGACGTCACCGGAACTGGCATGAGAACACTTCTACAGACATCACACAGGACAATTTGGGAAGTAAGAATTGTTTTCGTTATATTGAAAAACTTGCAAATATTGCTTGGAGTGATGAATGAAGAATACTTTCGAGCAGAAACGCTATGGACAGTTTTACTTTCGGTTCAAGGCAGTACATTTACAACCCGCAAAACCTGCATTGAAAGATGGTGCCATCGAACAAACAATAACACAGCATTATAGTCCTCTGCTTGGGTTTAATGAAAACTATTGAACACAAAACATTAAGGCCATTACCAAAGAAAAATCGACAAGTTGTCCACATTGTTTTATTAGCCGCAGGGTACAAAGTGTAGGAAAAAAGTAGCGGCTCATATAATAGTATATCTGCAATAGAGATGTCCGATAATGGCTTTTTTGACGATATCTGATATTCTGATATTGTCCAACTCTTAATTACCGATACCGATATCAACCGATACCGATGTATACAGCCGTGGAATTAACACATTATTATGCCTAATTTTGTTGTGATGCCCCGCTGGATGCATTAAACAATGTAACAAGGTTTTCCCAAATAAATCAACTCAAGTTATGGAAAAAAGTGCCAACATGGCACTGCCATATTTATTATTGAAGTCACAAAGTGCATCATTTTTTTAACATGCCTCAAAACAGCAGCTTGGAATTTGGGACATGCTCTCCCTGAGATCATCCTGATACCCACTACAACTATGGGAAATACTATACTTTGCCTTTCACAAAGTGCATTGTTTTTTTATTTTTTTTAAACATGCCTCAAAACAACAGCTACAAAAACAATGTAGGCACACAGCTTCAGTCCAGAGTATACTAGAGCATTCTTGGCAACTTTCAGACCTCCGAATTCGGGAGATGGGGGGGGGGGGGGGGGGGTTTGGTGGTAGCGGGGGTGTATATTGGAGCGTCCCGGAAGAGTTAGTGCTGCAAGGGGTTCTGGGTATTTGTTCTGTTGTGTTTATGTTGTGTTACGGGGCGGATGTTCTCCCGAAATGTGTTTGTCATTCATGTTTGGTGTGGGTTCACAGTGTGGCGCATATTTTTAACAGTGTTAAAGTTGTTTATACGGCCACCCTCTTTGTGACTTGTATGGCTGTTGATCAAGTATGCCTTGCATTCACTTGTGTGTGTGTAAAAGCTGCATATATTATGTGCCTGGGCTGGCACGCTGTTTGTATGGAGGAAAAGCGGACGTGACGACAGGATGTAGAGAACGCTAAAGGCAGGGCCTTTAAAGTACGCCCCCAATATTGTTGTCCGGGTGGAAATCGGGAGATATTCGAGAGAATGGTTGCCCTGGGAGATTTACGGGAGGGGTACTGAACTTCGGGAGTCTCCCGGGAATTTCGGGAGGGTTGGCAAGTATGAGTATTAGCGGTGAATGCGGTGTTACAGCGGCACCGCCACTGTAACATACCGGCGGGCCAGCTCTAATGTTAATTTGATATTGTCTCAAGGGCCAAATGAAATTACACGGCGGGCCAAATTTGGCCTGCGGGCCAGAGTTTGACACCCATGATCTACAAAGATACAAATAATTGCTATTGCTTTGTTGGGTCTGCTCCTGTGTCTAGCCATGTTCCCCCCACCCTAGCAGACAATGGTGTGAAACACCGCAGAGGCCACCACAGTGTATATGTTATTTCTGTTATGATCCGTGGTCCGGATCATGTTTTTGTGTTTTCTGTTAGTTTTGGACTCCTTTAGTTCTTGTATGTGAACCTGTGAGTTTGTTTTGGTTGCCACGGTTACTCATTGTGTTCACCTGTCTCTGATTAGTGCTCACCTGCTTCCCGAGCACTAATCAGAGGCATTATTTAAGTTTGCCTTTGCCAGTCAGTCGGGCTGGCGTCATTCTGTCATGGCGGGGTCGCATCTTTATGCGGGGTGGTTCTTCCAGGAATGCAGAACGGACAACTCCGGATGACGGCGTGAGGTAGGAGATGATTTATTTATCAAAAATCATCCAACTACAAAATAACAGGCAAACAACAAAGGCAAGTGTGCCTATCGCACGCGGAAGCTAAGGCGAAAACTTAGCGCAGGAAACATGGAGCTATGGACAAGGCAAAACTCTCTATCTGTGGCATGAAATAAACAAGACTTACGTAGAGGGTTGCGTAACAATAGCGTGAAGCAAACAATGACGCCAGACCGACTGACTGGCAAAGGGAAACTTAAATAATGCTTCTGATTAGTGCTCGGGAAGCAGGTGAGCACTAATCAGAGCAGTGGTTCTTAACCTGGGTTCGATCGAACCCTAGGGGTTCGGTGAGTCGGCCTCAGGGGTTCGGCGGAGGTCAAGACACACCCGACTCATCGTGTAAATACAAACTTCTCCCTATCGGCGTATTACGGATACGGCAACAGCTGACTGATTTGCAGGTGTGTAATTTGTTATGAGTTTATGCACTGTGTTGGTTGTGTTGTTTGAACAAGGCGATGTTCATGCACGGTTCATTTTATGCACAAGTAAAAAAAACATGGTAACACCTTAGTATGGGGAACATATTCACCATTAATTAGTTGTTTGTTAACGTGCAAATTAGTAACATATTGGCTCTTAACTAGTCATTATTAAGTACTTATTAATGCCTTATTTGGCATGGCCTTATTATAACCCTAACCCTCTAACCCTGACCCTAACCCTAACCAAATAACTCTAAATTAAGTCTTTATTACTTAGAATATGTTCCCCTAGTGTCCAAATAACTCTAAATTAAGTCTTTGTTACTTAGAATACATACTTGTCAACCCTCCCGGATTTTCCGGGAGACTCCCGAAATTCAGCGCCTCTCCCGAAAACCTCCCGGGACAAATTATCTCCCGAAATTCAGGCGGACTCAGGTCCATGCGGAACTTGGTCCGCTTTCCCACATTATAAACGGTGTGCCTGCCCAATGACGTTAGAACTGTAGAATGATCGAGGGCGAGTTCTTAGTTCCTTATGTGGGTTTATTGTTAGGCAGTTTCATTAACGTCCTCCCAGCGCGGTAACAACACACAACAACAGCAGTCATGTTTTGGTCTGCCGTAAAGCAGTTCGTCTGCCGTAAACAGCAATGTTGTGACACTCTTAAACAGGACAATACTGCCATCTAGTGCATTTGATGAAAGCACTTTTGTGCGTGCCACACAGCAATGCATCATCAGAGAGGACGTTCAGCATGGTTAGAAAAATTATTATTATTATTATTATTAGCCTTTATTTAACCAGGTAAAATCCCATTGAGATCAAAGATCTCTTTTCCAAGGGAGACCTGGCCAAGAGGGCAGCAGCAAGGTTACATTAAAAACAGTAAACAAATACATAAAACATCACATTTACAACATAAAACTTGCTCACATGACACATGTGCATACAGACAAGGTAGATTGCAGTCCTTTCACAGAAGCTGTAAACTAATTCAACGTAACTAGGGTTTGAAGTTTAATAATCGATTGTAGGTTATTCCAAGCCTTCGGTGCTGAAAACCTAAATGCTTTCTTGCCAAAAAATAGTGACAGAGAATAGAACAAGGATGGACAATTCAAACCTTAACTCAACAAGTATATGTGTAAATAAATGAACACTGAAATTCAAGTATTTCTTTTATATATATATATATATATATATATATATATATATATACAATAAAAGAAATATATATTTATAGCTAGAATTCACTGAAAGTCAAGTATTTCTTATATATATACATATATATATGAAATACTTGACTTGGTGAATTCTAGCTGTAAATATACTCTTCCCCTCTTAGCCACGCCCCCAACCACGCCCCCCCGCCCCCCACCTCCCGAAATCGGAGGTCTCAAGGTTGGCAAGTATGAGAATATGTTCCCCTAGTGTCCAAATAACTCTAAATGTAGTCTTTGTTACTTAGAATATGTTCCCCTAGTGTCCAAATAAGTCTAAATGTAGTCTTTGTTACTTAGAATATGTTCCCTATACTAAAGTGTTACCAAAAACATATAACTTTGTCGTGAATTTGAAAAAAAAAAAAACATTTTATTTTTCACAAAGAAGGGTTCAGTGAATGCGCATATGAATCTGGTGGGGTTCGGTACCTCCAACAAGGTTAAGAACCACTGAATCAGAGACAGGTGAACATAATGAGTAACCATGGCAACCAAAACAAACTCACAGGTGCACAAACAAGAACAAAAGGAGTCCAAAACTAACAGAAAACACAAAAACATGATCCGGACCACGGATCATGACAATTTCTTTTTTTTCCCCTTTAGTTCTTTTACTTTTGTGGCTGTGTGTAGAGGTGGCTGGTTGCATCAAGTCTGCTCTTTTAATGTCTTTAAAGTCCTTTGTGTTCTTTGATGTTTCCCTCTTACACACATGTTTATGTGTGCTATGGCCAGTGTTGGGTTGGTTACTGAAAACCAGTAACTAGTTACAGTTACTAGTTACTTTATTTCAAAAGTAACTCAGTTACTAACTCAGTTACTTACACCAAAAAGTAATGCGTTACTGTGAAAAGTAACTAGTTACTTATTTTTTTCTCCTTTTTTTTAAGGCTCCCATTAATGCCCTTTTAGCCTTCGTTTCAGTACTGTTATTGCACTGGAGAATAATACAATGTGTTGATCAACTTGACATGCATTTGCATCACTGAACTCTGCTAAGCAATGTGCTCTACATACAACACACAAAGACAAAGATATGTTTCAAAGGGCCAATTTATTTCAGGCCACAACAAATTGACAAAACTATTTGAAATAGCTGCAACATAACATACATAAGTAACAAACCGCATAATAACAACATAGCTGTAAAGCTGGCTTCACCCAAGGAAGGCACACATGACATACACAAAGCCTAATCAGGCATTTTTTTTCTCTCAAGGAATTGTGAAATAAAATCATGTATTCAGGAGATCAACACTGTAGTGAAGCCCAGAAGACTCTACACATTTCCCCAGTTTTAGTTTAGAGAAAATGAAAGATTGGCCTGGCCCACTAGTATCCCTCTTTATGTTAGTGAACTTTATAGTCTATACATTTAGAGTGATGTGATAATCAAACACTCTAGAAGTCTAGAATGAAATAGTATATAAGAGAATTGACAGTGTGTACCTTCAATGATGAGCAGAGGCAGAGTTTGGAGTGTTTTCTTTAGCTCGCTTTCCATGTTTATGTACTCACTGTCCAGGTACTTGGAACATGTTTTCTGTGCCATTTGTTGTTTGATGCCGGTATCATGCTATTTAGCTGCCAGAAAACGGGTGACTCCACTGTAGAAATAGCCTGCATGTCTTCTAGCACATACGCTGCAATGGCTCTATCAATGTTGTCCTGGCTAGCATTGCCTCCGTTAAAATCCTTAGGTGGAGGTGAAGTGGCATCGGAGTCTGTGTCTCTCTTTACTAGCTTCGTCAAAGCATGTTGCTTATGTGGCGTGGCGAAGTTGGGAGAGTGGCCGTGCCAGCAATCTGAGGGTTACTGGTTCAATCCCCACCTTCTACCATCCTAGTCACGTCCGTTGTGTCCTTGAGCAAGACACTTCAACCTTGCTCCTGATGGGTCCTGGTTAGTGCCTTGCATGGCAGCTCCCGCCATCAGTGTGTGAATGTGTGTGTGAATGGGTGAATGTGGAAATAGTGTCAAAGCGCTTTGAGTTCCTGAAAAAGGTAGAAAAGCTATACAAGTATAACCCATTTACATTTATGTAGCTGTTTCAGCAGATTTGAATTGCTGTTTTGGGCAGTATTCCCGGGTGCGGTCACTGTTGCTACTCACTGCTCCCCTCACCTCCCAGGGGGTGATCAAGGGTGATGGGTCAAATGCAGAGAATAATTTCACCACACCTAGTGTGTGTGTGACAATCATTGGCACTTTAACTTTAAGTAGATGGGATCTTTGATCCAAGACACAACTTACATTTAACTAAAATGTTATTTTCTTTGTGCTCGACAAAAGAAAAGTAGTGACAATGTCTCCATGTAACTCGACTTCTGGCTTCGCCATGATGTCTTTTTAGCTGTTATGAGAGTAGCGTGTGTGTGTGTGTGTGTGTGTGTGGCCCTTTAAGAAATGACAGCATGTGAGGTGAGTGACGTCAGTGAGTGAGTGGGCGAGAGAGGTGAGGGAGCGCAACAGTGGATGCGTGCAGGTGCTCTAGCTTGGTGGATGGCTGCGTGCAAGACACCAATAAAGTCACAAAATTGCAACAAACCGCCGGCCTCGTCATTCACCCTCGAGTCCGGAGCTGTAAAGACCCACTGCCGGGTAAAGTGAAGGGTGTTAGCCCCGAAGTACATAGGCCCTGGAGGAACGTCTCCCCTGCGCTCCGCTCCTCGGTCGAGGAAAGCACGCCTTTTCTTTTCCTTGTGAGACAGAAGGACGACACTTCTTCTGTTTCTAGCCGATACTACATTAAAAAATAACGTAAAATAACGCAGTAACGCATCATGTAGTAACGGTAACTGAGTTACTGGATATAAAAAAATAACGCGTTAGATTACTAGTTACCGCCGAAACTAACGGCGTTACAGTAACGCGTTACTTAGTAATGCGTTAGTCCCAACACTGGCTATGGCTATGGAGGGGCGCCGGAAGTTGGCAGACCCGTCAGCGATCCTGTTCTGTCTCCCTGTAATGTTTGTCTGATCTTGAATGGGATTGTGCTGAAAATCTTCATTTCCCCTCAGGGCAGTGCAGGTTCTTAACCTTGTTGGAGGTACCGAACCCCACCAGTTTCATATGCGCATCCACCGAACCCTTCTTTAGTGAAAAATCAACTGTTTTTTTTTTCAAATTCAAGACAAAGTTATATGATTTTTTTTACTGGTGCACAAAATGAACCGTGCATGAACATCACCTTGTTGAAAGAACAAAACCAACACAGTGCATGAACTCACAACAAATTACACACCTGCAAATCAGTTTGACTTCTGCTGTTGCCGTATCCATAATATGCCGATAGGGAGAAGTTTTTATGTACACGATGAGTCGGGTGTGGCTTGACCTCCGCGGCGGAGGCTCCACCGAACCCCTGAGGCCGACTCACAGAACCCCGAGGGTTCGATCGAACCCAGGTTAAGGACCACTGCCTCAGGGATTATTAAAGTATTTCTGATTCTGATTCTGATCATTGCGACATCCAGTGGACACATTTAGAACAGCAGTTTCTTTCATTCAAAAATGTCGGCAACATTTTTTTTTTTTTTTTTTTTTTTTGTCCTGTTCAGCTTCTCAGGCAAATCATACAGTTGATTTACTTTACAAAAGAGAAGGGTAGGATACTTCTCTTGTTGCCTTATTTGTAGTTGACTTTATTAAATGTATTTATATTATCATTTGGTGCAGAGGGGGATTAGACAGAGAGACAAAAACAACAACAGCAAACAACAACAACAACAGAGCAACATCAGCAAATACGACATGTACAAATATGATGGTAAAAGTAATAGCAAATAAGCAGTTAGCGAAAATAAAAAATAATACAGAAATGACAATGAGCATTATTACACTACAAATGGAGCAATACAAATACCAATAGAAATAGCGCTATTGATAATGAACAATACCAATACTTTACCTTTATTATCAACAATACAGTTGTTCAAATGCAACTATACATATACGTAATGATAACATGAGATACGAAATAATGCAGAAAAATGGAGGGGGAGAAAGAGAAGACATCCTACATTAACCTTGTAGATTGTTATAGTAACAATAGGTTAAGCTTTGTCCGTGTGCCATGTGTTATACCCAGTTTATTCTAGGGCAATAACGTTAATATATGTTTGATGAAACATGATTATGTGCATGAGTGTAAGTATGCATATGTACTTGTATATGTACAGAATGTGTATATGTGTTTGTACAATGAATGTATATGTACAGAATGTGTATACGTGTTTGTACAGTGAATGTATATGTACAGAATGTGTATATATGTTTGTACAGTGAATGTATATGTACAGAATGTGTATATGTGTTTGTACATTGAATGTATGTGTACAGAATGTGTATATGTGTTTGTACAGTGAGTGTATATGTACAGTATGTGTATGTTTGTATATTGAATGTGCGTGTGGGTGTACGAACTTTAAGTATGTAAATATGTATTGTATTTGTGTATGTATGTGGGCGCGTAGGTACCTATGTATGTATGTGAGCATATGTGAATTTGTATGTACAATATACAGGTAAAAGCCATTAAATTAGAATATTTTGAAAAACTTGATTTATTTCAGTAATTGCATTCAAAAGGTGTAACTTGTACATTATATTTATTCATTGCACACAGACTGATGCATTCAAATGTTTATTTCATTTAATTTTGATGATTTGAAGTGGCAACAAATGAATATCCAAAATTCCGTGTGTCACAAAATTAGAATATTACTTAAGGCTAATACAAAAAAGGGATTTTTAGAAATGTTGGCCAACTGAAAAGTATGAAAATGAAAAATATGAGCATGTACAATACTCAATACTTGGTTGGAGCTCCTTTTGCCTCAATTACTGCGTTAATGCGGCGTGGCATGGAGTCGATGAGTTTCTGGCACTGCTCAGGTGTTATGAGAGCCCAGGTTGCTCTGATAGTGGCCTTCAACTCTTCTGCGTTTTTGGGTCTGGCATTCTGCATCTTCCTTTTCACAATACCCCACAGATTTTCTATGGGGCTAAGGTCAGGGGAGTTGGCGGGCCAATTTAGAACAGAAATACCATGGTCCG
This sequence comes from Nerophis lumbriciformis, assembly GCF_033978685.3. Taxonomy (NCBI): domain Eukaryota; kingdom Metazoa; phylum Chordata; class Actinopteri; order Syngnathiformes; family Syngnathidae; genus Nerophis; species Nerophis lumbriciformis. The sequence goes on along the minus strand of NC_084550.2, from coordinate 12,688,810 downwards.
TAAACCAGGCACGGGTAGATTTTGCGCTGTGTGCAGGCGCCAAGTCCTGTTGGAACTTGAAATCTCCATCTCCATAGAGCAGGTCAGCAGCAGGAAGCATGAAGTGCTCTAAAACTTGCTGGTAGACGGCTGCGTTGACCCTGGATCTCAGGAAACAGAGTGGACCGACACCAGCAGATGACATGGCACCCCAAACCATCACCCAACCATGCAAATTTTGCATTTCCTTTGGAAATCGAGGTCCCAGAGTCTGGAGGAAGACAGGAGAGGCACAGGATCCACGTTGCCTTAAGTCTAGTGTAAAGTTTCCACCATCAGTGATGGTTTGGGGTGCCATGTCAACTGCTGGTGTTGGTCCACTCTGTTTCCTGAGATCCAGGGTCAACGCAGCCGTCTACCAGCAAGTTTTAGAGCACTTCATGCTTCCTGCTGCTGACCTGCTCTATGGAGATGGAGATTTCAAGTTCCAACAGGACTTGGCGCCTGCACACAGCGCAAAATCTACCCGTGCCTGGTTTACGGACCATGGTATTTCTGTTCTAAATTGGCCCGCCAACTCCCCTGACCTTAGCCCCATAGAAAATCTGTGGGGTATTGTGAAAAGGAAGATGCAGAATGCCAGACCCAAAAACGCAGAAGAGTTGAAGTCCACTATCAGAGCAACCTGGGCTCTCATAACACCTGAGCAGTGCCAGAAACTCATCGACTCCATGCCACGCCGCAGTAATTGAGGCAAAAAGGAGCTCCAACCAAGTATTGAGTATTGTACATGCTCATATTTTTCATTTTCATACTTTTCAGTTGGCCAACATTTCTAAAAATCCCTTTTTTGTATTAGCCTTAAGTAATATTCTAATTTTGTGACACACGGAATTTTGGATTTTCATTTGTTGCCACTTCAAATCATCAAAATTAAATGAAATAAACATTTGAATGCATCAGTCTGTGTGCAATGAATAAATATAATGTACAAGTTACACCTTTTGAATGCAATTACTGAAATAAATCAAGTTTAGCTTAGCTTAAGTTAAGCTTCATCATGTGGAGTTCTTTCCCATTCTTGCTTGATGTACAGCTTAAGTTGTTCAACAGTCCGGGGGTCTCCCTTGTGGTATTTTAGGCTTCATAATGCGCCACACATTTTCAATGGGAGACAGGTCTGGACTACAGGCAGGCCAGTCTAGTACCCACACTCTTTTACTATGAAGCCACGTTGATGTAACACGTGGCTTGGCATTGTCTTGCTGAAATAAGCAGGGGTGTCCATGGTAACGTTGCTTGGATGGCAACATATGTTGCTCCAAAACCTGTACGTACCTTTCAGCATTAATGGCGCCTTCACAGATGTGTAATTTACCCATATCTTGGGCACTAATACACCCCCATACCATCACAGATGCTGGCTTTTCAACTTTGCGCCTATAACAATCCGGATGGTTCTTTTCCTCTTTGGTCCGGAGGACACGACGTCCACAGTTTCCAAAAACAATTTCAAATGTGGACTCGTCAGACCACAGAACACTTTTCCACTTTGTATCAGTCCATCTTAGATGAGCTCAGGCCCAGCGAAGCCGACGGCATTTCTGGGTGTTGTTGATCAATGGTTTTCGCCTTGCATAGGAGAGTTTTAACTTGCACTTACAGATGTAGCGACCAACTGTAGTTACTGACAGTGGGTTTCTGAAGTGTTCCTGAGCCCATGTTGTGATATCCTTTACACACTGATGTCGCTTGTTGATGTAGTACAGCCTGAGGGATCGAAGGTCACAGGCTTAGCTGCTTACGTGCAGTGATTTCTCCAGATTCTCTGAACCCTTTGATGATATTACGGACCGTAGATGGTGAAATCCCTAAATTCCTTGCAATAGCTGGTTGAGAAAGCTAAGCCGACGCCGTTTCTCGGTGTTGTTGAAAAACGGTTTTCGCCTTGCATAGGAGAGTTTTAACTTTGACAACCCTGTCCTAAATACACAAAAACAGGTACCAATAGGTAGGAAAAGTTGGTTTTGCATAATAAGTGAAGTGAATTATAATTATATAGCGCTTTTCTCTAGTGACTCAAAGCGCTTTACATAATGAAACCCAATATCTTAGTTACATTTAAACCAGTGTGGGTGGCACTGGTAGCAGGTGGGTACAGTGTCTTGCCCAAGGACACAACGGCAGTGACTAGGATGGCGGAAGTGGGAATCGAACCTGGAACTCTCAAGTTGCTTGCACGGCCACTCTACCAAACGAGCTATGCCGCCCTCAATAGGTTCCCTATAAATCATTTTAATCACGCTTTTGAATTTGGAATAATCATGATTAGTCACAGGCTAGGTGACTAACCATGGGCTAATCAGACTATGCAAGACTCACTTGCATAGTTTAAACACAAATGACGCAAATGGAATTTTTTTTGACACTTAAATGCACCACATTTTTTTTGTTTGAAACGTTTTATCAAAAGGCTAATCAGGGTGTATTTTGGATTGAAATTTGCCAGCGAACACACCAGTTGGAGTCTCCTCACTCATCTTTGCACGGACTGGACCATTGAGCAAACTAATCATTCATGTATGTACGCTCAAAATAAATTGTGTAGTTACTCTAAATTAATGTTGTGATTAATCACATGAGCTAACTAGTTTTTTGAGAGAGCCCTTTGAACATCTATCATCTCCCTCAGTTGTTACTGTCTCTGACCCCTCAGACAGCAGACTCCTCAGATGCTTCCCAAAGCTGCTGAGGAATTTCTCTTGGTCTTCTCCACCGTTGGGAAGCACCGCCCTCCTGAAAAAAGGGCCCCTGTCAGGATCAGGCCACAAAGGAGGTAAGGGCTTCATGATTAAGAAGGGATTGTACAAATAATTGTCTCCAAACCCGAAAGAAAACTTGACCGTTTCACCCTGCAGTTACTGTCATAACATGTCTTCTAGAGGTTTTGACCCTGTAAGCTGGGAAACCCAGGACAGAAGAAAAATGTAACACCTTGGATCAGAATCCCCAATAGAGGAAAAAAACAAACATTTTTCTTTGCACTTATGTCGACTAGAACCGCGCAAAAAACTCTGCTCTTGAATAAATCTTCCTGTTGATTATAATCAGCTGTGAACGAAAATGCGTTATAGCGAGCGATGGAAAGGATTCATGTACTTCTTACAAGCTACTTGGAAAATGTAGTAAGCTAAGCTACAAGTTACTCTCGATTAAATGTTGCTAAGCTACAGGGGAAGCTATCCCTGGAGAATTGTAGAAAGCTACGCGGCAAAAGTAGCTTGCCACATCAAAGCTACATTTAACAGCATTTCTATCTATGGGTCCACATGTATAATATCAATGTTGATGTAACAGAGTGTACAAATTGACCCAATAAGGGTCCATTACTATTAACTATCTGTCATTTAGCTGGGTGGGCAGCACGGTGGAACAGGAGTTAGTGCATGTGCCTCACAATACAAAGGTCCTGGGTTCGATCCCCGGGCTCGGGGTCTTTCTGTGTGGAGTTTGCATGTTCTCCCCGTGACTGCGTGGGTTCCCTCGCCCTGTGGTGAGGTTGCGACTTGTCCAGTGCAGGCCCGGCCCTAAACAATCTGGCGCCCTAGGCAAGATTTTAGGTGGCGCCCCCCCACATCGGCAGTGAAGTGTATATACTCACAAGAAACCGAATAGCTTTGTCTTTGACCTTTTTTTACTTAAAGAAAGCAAATTAACAATCAGAATAGTTAACAAGATAAAAAAAATATGAATAAATAAATGAATGCAAAAAATAAAAAATGAATATATGAAATACAATATTTTTTACATACATATTGCTTAATTAACATTAATGATGTGCACTTTAACAACTAGGCTTACAACTATACCTAATATATAAAGGGGTGGAAAAGTGACTATTACCTGCAGGGCAAACATTAGCTAACCAGAAGGCAATAACACCTGCTTAAAAGATCTAATACAAATGTCCCTGAGGAATGTAAGGTGGGAGTACTGTAATTACCTAACGTTACATTATTATTTTCCATAACAATTTAGCCCCCTCCACAATATTAACCCGACGTTAAAACAGAACTAGCTATTTATTGATTAGCAATTGCCGAATCATGTAACATTAGCTTAATGCTAAAAAGCCAGCTACTATCACATTCTGTAACAGACAAATAATTTCATGTAGGCTAACATTACCTACCTGCTACCTCTGTCTTTTTCTCGTTTCTCCTCCTCTTCTTTTCTCTTTTTTCTTCCCTGGGCACCTGACAGTTTTGGCCGTTTTGACATCTTGTGTTGATTTTTTGATGTGGTGACGTCCAAAAAGAGTCATGATACAGAAGGGAGGGGGCGCACCGTGCGGGGGGAGGAGGGGGGTGCGTAATGTTGTAACAAATAATATTTCTATTAAATAGGCTTTACTTTGCATTTTAATTAACGTGGGATTATTTTTTGTATTTAGAAATAATAGTACCAACTTTTTTTTCTTTTTCTCCAACATTTGTGGCACTGGCGTGGCGCCCCCTGATGGACAGCGCCCTTAGCATTTGCCTATACGGCCTATGCCACGGGCCGGCCCTGGTCCAGTGTGTACCCCGCCTTCCGCCCAAATGCAGCTGAGATATGCTCCAGCACCCCTTACCCCCTAAAAGGGACAAGCGGTAGAAAATGGATGGATGGATTTAGCTGGGGACACCCTACAACTACCTTTAGGGGTCCCCGCACCCCACTGTATGTATTTATTTAGTTTGCCTTTTCTTTGGCCCACTCCTATTGTTATTCATTTTCTCTACCTACAGTAAAAAAAACAGCATCTATCTGTATGTTGACAATAAAACGATGACTTGTGTGATGTTTGGGAACAGTTGGTAATGATTATGTGCAGTAAAACTTTTCATGAACTCACCTTAATGAGTGTTCCTAAATTTGTGTTGGACATCTTAGATCGAGGGTGTCAAACTAATTTTCATCAAGGGTCACATCGCAGATACCAAAGCCCTTGGAGGGCTGCTTCATGATAATATTAGTTTCCATTTTTTAATTTTTAATTTTTTTTAATTATTATCATAGTTTACCAACAAACTAATGGAAAACTTGCTTTGGAATCAAAAGTCAAAGTGACAACTTAATTTCAGCTAGTGTAGAATTTTCATAAGAAAAAGGGTTTAAAGGGGAACATTATCACAATTTCAGAACGGTTAAAACCATTAAAAATCAGTTCTTAGTGGCTTATTTTATTTTTCGAAGTTTTTTTCAAAATTTTACCCATCACGCAATATCCCTAAAAAAAGCTTCAAAGTGCCTGATTTTAACCATCGTTATATACACCCGTCCATTTTCCTGTGACGTCACATAGTGATGCCAACACAAACAAACATGGCGCATAGAACAGCAAGCTATAGCGACATTAGCTCGGATTCAGACTCGGATTTCAGCGGCTTAAGCGATTCAACAGATTACGCATGTATTGAAACGGATGGTTGTAGTGTGGAGGCAGGTAGCGAAAACGAAATTGAAGAAGAAACTGAAGCTATTGAGCCATATCAGTTTGAACCGTATGCAAGCGAAACCGACAAACGACACGACAGCCAGCGACACGGGAGAAAGCGAGGACAAATTCGGCGATCGCCTTCTAACCAACGATTGGTATGTGTTTGTTTGGCATTAAAGGAAACTAACAACTATGAACTAGGTTTACAGCATATGAAATACATTTGGCAACAACATGCACTTTGAGAGTGCAGACAGCCCAATTTTCATCAATTAATATATTCTGTAGACATACCCTCATCCGCTCTCTTTTCCTGAAAGCTGATCTTTCCAGTTTTGGAGTTGATGTCAGCAGGCCAGGGAAGCTAGGGTCGATATTCTTCTCTTGATTATCTTCGGTGGCATAAGGGACGGTGTGAGCCAAGACATCCAGGGGGTTTAGCTCGCTCGTCTGCGGGAACAAACTGCCGCCATTGCTTGCCGTGCTATTGAGGTCCTTTGTCCCTGAATTGCTCACACACTCCGGCAGATTCAATGGGGGTCTGGCGGCAGATTTCTTTGACTTTATCGTTGGAAATGCATCTGCTTTGAGTGTCGCAGGATATCCACACATTCTTGCCATCTCTGTCGTAGCTTAGCTTTCGTCGGTAAAGTGTGCGGAACAAATGTCCAATTTCTTGCCACTTTCGCATCTTTGGGCCACTGGTGCAACTTGAATCCGTCCCTGTTCGTGTTGTTACACCCTCCGACAACACACCGATGAGGCATGATGTCTCCAAGGTACGGAAAACAGTCGAAAAAACGGAAAATAACAGAGCTGATTTGACTCGGTGTTTGAGAAAATGGCGGATTGCTTCCCGATGTGACGTCACATTGTGACATCATCGCTCCGAGAGCAAATAATGGAAAGGCGTTTAATTCGCCAAAATTCACCCATTTAGAGTTGGGAAATCGGTTAAAAAAATTATATGGTCTTTTTTCTGCAACATCAAGGTATATATTGACGCTTACATAGGTCTGGTGATAATGTTCCCCTTTAAATGACATACAGGCAAGAAATACAGTAAGGACGGGATTGAGAAGGCACTATTTGATTTACCTGACACATGCAACGTGACGAATTGCGGGAGTGCACTATTCACTTTAGCCGCCATTCCAACTTTAACCACACAGCGTCAGTTGCTATGTAGAGTGGTGCTTTCCCTCATTTTCAGCAGACTGCATTGCCAAATGATTAACCCCTCCTCTTCCTCTCATGCGAGATCCATCCAGGAATGGGGCCGCATAAATCCCTTTCCTACTGAAGCTTGTTGCATCAAATAATATTGAGTTAAGAGCTACATTTGCATGCCTTCATGCTTTTTTTCTGTCAAAGTTTAGATACATTAATCATCCATCCATCCATCCATTTTCTACTACTTGTCCCTTAATAAAGATGACATAAAGTTGATGCACATTATTTCTAGGCAATCGCGGGCCACAAAGAATAATGGGGCGGGCCAGATTTGGCCCCCGGGCCTAGAGTTTGACACCTGTGTCTGAGATGAAGGGAGCAGTTATGATTTTGGTTTACAAAGTAAATAACTAAAAACTAAGGTTATGGGGATTGTTTTCTCTAAACGCATACATTTGTTTAAATATGACCAAGGACACACATTATTGTGGGTTTCCTGCACGTCAATCCTAAGTCATTTTCAACTGTTTTTTTTTTTTTAATTGTCAGCTTGAAGCATCCCTCTGTCTCTGGCTCCCTTGTTGTCATGTGACACGAGTGTGTGTTTGTTATGACTTTGCCTCCTGGTTTGACCCGCCTTATCTTGCCTCTGATTTCGCCCAAACCTTAGCCAATTGTGGCCTATCATACGAACACCAACCAATCATCATGGATTTTGTTTGTATGTATAGATGTTGTCATTCTTTCAGGTCATTGGATTTTCTCTAGGGTTGTCCGATACTATCGGACTGCCGATATTATCGGCCGATAAATGCTTTAAAATGTAATATCGGAAATGATCGGTATCGGTTTCAAAAAGTAAAATTTATGACTTTTTAAAAGGCCGCTGTGTACACGGACGGAGGGAGAAGCACAGAGCGCCATTGAGCCTTAAAGGCACTGCCTTTGCGTGCCGGCCCAGTCACATAATATCTACGGCTTTTCACACACACACAAGTAAATGGAAGGCGTACTTGGTCAACAGCCATACAGGTCACACTGAGGGTGGCCATATAAACAACTTTAACACTGTTACAAATATGCACCACACTGTGAACCCACACCAAACAAGAATGACAAACTTCGGGAGAACATCCGCACCGCAACACAACATAAACACAACAGAACAAATACCCAGAACCCCTTGCAGCACTAACTCTTCCGGGACGCTACAATGTACACCCCCCGCTTTTTTTGCAAATAATAATTAACTTAGAATTTCATGGCTGCAACACGTGCCAAAGTAGTTGGGAAAGGGCATGTTCACCACTGTGTTCATGGCCTTTCCTTTTAACAACACTCAGTAAACGTTTGGGAACTGAGGAGACACATTTTTAAGCTTCTCAGGTGGAATTCTTTCCCATTCTTGCTTGATGTACAGCTTAAGTTGTTCAACAGTCCGGGGGTCTCCGTTGTGGTATTTTAGGCTTCATAATGCGCCACACATTTTCAATGGGAGACAGGTCTGGACTACAGGCAAGCCAGTCCAGTACCCGCACTCTGTTACTATGAAGCCACGTTGATGTAACACGTGGCTTGGCATTGTCCCAGGGCAGCTGTGGCTACAAATGTAGCTTACCACCACCAGGTGTGAATGAATGATGGGTTCCCACTTCTCTGTGAGCGCTTTGAGTATCTAATAATAGAAAAGCGTGATATAAAATCTAATCCATTATTATTATTATTATCAGTTGTATGAGCAGTCTTAGTAGATCACACAAAACACGCCCACTAATATTACATGCAATTGTATAGTCTGCTCACACTGCTTAATATAGTAATTTGGATCGTAATAGGCTAAAACTAAAACTTTTACAAGGGACATGTCCACTCACCGCTCAATAGAAGTTCAGCAGAAACAAAGTATAATTTCATCCATGAGGTAATTCAGTCCATCAAAGTAGAACAAGCAAATACCTGCAAACAAGTCCGGAGCATGCTTATATGTACAAACCCCGTTTCCATATGAGTTGGGAAATTGTGTTAGATGTAAATATAAATGGAATACAATGATTTGCAAATCATTTTCAACCCATGTTCAGTTGAATATGCTACAAAGACAACATATTTGATGTTCAAACTCATAAACATTTTTTTTTTTTGCAAATAATCATTAACATTAGAATTTGATGCCAGCAACACGTGACAAAGAAGTTGGGAAAGGTGGCAATAAATACTGATAAAGTTTAGGAATGCTCATCAAACACTTATTTGGAACATCCCACAGGTGAACAGGCAAATTGGGAACAAGTGGGTGTTCAAAGTATACAAACAAGGATGGGACGAGGGTCACCACTTTGTCAACAAATGCGTGAGCAAATTGTTGAACAGTTTAAGAAAAACCTTTCTCAACCAGCTATTGCAAGGAATTTAGGGATTTCACCATCTACGGTCCGTAATATCATCAAAGGGTTCATAGAATCTGGAGAAATCACTGCACGTAAGCAGCTAAGCCCGTGACCTTCGATCCCTCAGGCTGTACTGCATCAACAAGCGACATCAGTGTGTAAAGGATATCACCACATGGGCTCAGGAACACTTCAGAAACCCACTGTCAGTAACTACAGTTGGTCGCTACATCTGTAAGTGCAAGTTAAAACTCTCCTATGCAAGGCAAAAACCGTTTATCAACAACACCCAGAAATGCCGTCGGCTTCGCTGGGCCTGAGCTCATTTAAGACGGACTGATACAAAGTGGAAAAGTGTTCTGTGGTCTGACGAGTCCACATTTCAAATTGTTTTTGGAAACTGTGGAAGTCGTGTCCTCCGGACCAAAGAGGAAAAGAACCATCCGGATTGTTATAGGGGCAAAGTTGAAAAGCCAGCATCTGTGATGGTATTGGGGTGTATTAGTGCCCAAGACATGGGTAACTTACACATCTGTGAAGGCGCCATTAACGCTGAAAGGTACATACAGGTTTTGGAGCAACATATGTTGCCTCCCAAGCAACGTTACCATGGACGCCCCTGCTTATTTCAGCAAGACAATGCCAAGCCACGTGTTGCATCAACGTGGCTTCATAGTAAAAGAGTGCGGGTACTAGACTGGCCTGCCTGTAGTCCAGACCTGTCTCCCATTGAAAATGTGTGGTGCATTATGAAGCCTAAAATACCACAGCGGAGACCCCCGGACTGTTGAACAACTTAAGCTGTACATCAAGCAAGAATGGGAAAGAATTCCACCTGAGAAGCTTAAAAAATGTGTCTCCTCAGTTCCCAAACGTTTACTGAGTGTTGTTAAAAGGAAAGGCCATGTAACACAGTGGTAAAAATGCCCTTTCCCGACTACTTTGGCATGTGTTGCAGCCATGAAATTCTAAGTTAATTATTATTTTCCCAAAAAAAATAAAGTTTGAGTTTGAACATCAAATATCTTGTCTTTGTAGTGCATTCAATTGAATATGGGTTGAAAAGGATTTGCAAATCATTGTATTCCGTTTATATTTACATCTAACACAATTTCCCAACTCATATGGAAACGGGGTTTGTAATTCCCAAAGTAATCGTTGTTATTTTTAACAAAGTCTTTTTGTTTAGCATTGTTGTTAATGGGGACAGGATCTGTGGTTCCTCACTCGACGTCACACTTCTCAAAATGGCTTGGGAATCTCAGAGAGATTGATACTATTTTGATCATGTCTATTTACTCGCAAACTTTGTAAGTCTTTTGGCGTCAAATCAGATAATAATAATTGTTTTCCCATTATTTTGGTAGCAGAAGAGTTTTTTGGGATGAAAATCATGGAAACAAAACTTTTGGATGTCTCAAACCAGACGCCTTAAATGGCATTATAAAATATTAAATTCAACGTCCAGAGGCATTAAAAAAAGTAATGCAATTATAGGACTTGGCTGATCAGATCAGATCCGAGCCAAGATGTCAATCCATCAAACGATAAATGATAATAAACCTAACAACGTTGTGGTCGTCGATAAATTGCTACGTCTCTCTGTGTGTTTCTGTTCTTCGTCTCTGGCTTTAAAACTGGATACAAGAGGTCTTGTAAGTTCCAAAAGCTTGAAAAGCGCTGTCTCCATGAATGGCAAAATGAAACGGCTCTAGGGGCCTAAACTTTGCCATTCTTTGGTCAGTCACTACGTTTCCATGCACTTAATTAGTCTGATTCCTCAAACAGTTAGTTTTTTGTATTTCACACCTATGAGTGAAGTCCAAGTGTCCATGCACACTCTTTTATGCGACTAGTGATCATACGCCATGTGCCTCCCAAACACTGGGAGGCGCTAATTTCATTTTAGAGCGGATAACTGAAGTACTTTTCCGGTTGACCAATGACGTCACACTAGGATTTGCGGATCCTTACGCCTTGTTTTAAGTGATGGCCGCTGTAATATTGGCAAAGATGACAAATATTACGTCTCTAATGGCTATGCTGATGTTACGTAGCAGAAAGCATCAAGAAATGATCTTGGATTGCGTTACGGACATGACGCTACTTCCAAGAATGTATCGGGTCGGGTACAAAGAAAGGTAGCGGAAGAGTTTTTTCGGATGAAAATCAAGGAAACAAAACTTTTGAATGTCTCAAAGTTTATTCAAAAGGCTTTGTGGATTGATTACAGGAATTCTAAATCCGAAGGAAAAGATCGTTCGTGCCCCGACTTATAACCAGAGGAAGATTGCTATTGTTCTGGACCACAAGAACATTTGATGTGGCCCGCGAAAGTCGAGTACATTATCTTTTTTTTTACTAAATGTTTTCCTTCTTTCTGTTTTGACAGAAAATATACTTGTACTGTATTTAATTGCATATATATAAAACTTTGATATTACCTAATGATGTAAGAAATATTACATTTTATTGAATAATTTAATTAAATGTGTATGAATTTAGAAAGGGAAATTACTCATCAATGAATCTGTAATAATGTTTTTAATGTTAATAATATAATGTTAGTTAAATTTGTATGAACTTAGGTTTGAAAGTAGTTATAATCTGTAATAATAAAAACTATTAGTTATTATTCGTGTTTCCTAATAATGCAATTAAGGCTGCAGCTAACGATTATTTTTCTATCGATTAATCTATAGATTATTTTTTCGATTAATCGGTTAATCTATAGATTATTTTTTCGATTAATCGGTTAATCTATAGATTATTTTTTCGATTAATCTATAGATTATTTTTCCTTTTACCGATTTTTTTTATTTATTTAAAATGAAGATGAAAAAAGAAATGTAGGCCAGTTTTTTCAAAAGGCATGGCTTTTATTTACAAAAAAAAAAATATGGCCACTCAGTCAACATTGACAACAACATGACAAAATATTCTGTAACAATGTAAACATTTAAAACTTTTAACATTTAACAAAATTAAAAGTAGCTTATTTGCTTTTTAATGTGCAAACATAAAATAAACATACAGTGCAAATCTTAATATTCTGCAATAGTATAAGCATCTCAAAAGTTAAAGTACCGTATTTTCCGCACTATAAGGCGCACCTAAAAACCACAATTTTTCTCAAAAGCTGACAGTGCGCCTTATAACCCGGTGCGCTTTATTACGATTAATTTTCATAAAGTTTCGGTCTCGCAACTTCGGTAAACAGCCGCCATCTTTTTTCCCGGTAGAACAGGAAGCGCTTCTTCTTCTACGCAAGCAACCGCCAAGGAAAGCACCCGCCCCCATAGAACAGGAAGCGCTTCACCCGCCCCCGGAAGAAGAAGAAAAAACGCGCGGATATCACCGTACGTTTCATTTCCTGTTTACATCTGTAAAGACCACAAAATGGCTCCTACTAAGCGATCCGGTTCATAAAAAGACGCAATCTCTCCATCCGCACACGGATTACTACCGTATTTCACAGCTGATATTCCTGTGAACCGCACTGTGGAACGGGAGCACGTACGGTGAATATTCGCACCACAGGGAATGAGAAGTCATCCTTCACTGTGGTTCTAGCTTGCCATGCTAACTTCCACCCATGGTGATATTCAAAAGGAAGACCTTGCCAAAAGAGACCTTTCCAGCCGGCGTCATCATAAAAGCTAACTCGAAGGGATGGATGGATGAAGAAAAGATGAGCGAGTGGTTAAGGGAAGTTTACGCGAAGAGGCCGGGTGGCTTTTTTCACACAGCTCCGAAGGCGAACACACCTTCACTAAGACGGGCAGACAGCTCCGGACGACATACGCCAACATCTGCCAGTGGATCGTAAATGCCTGGGCAGATAGTTTCGGTCACAACTGTGGTCCGAGCTTTCCGGAAGGCAGGATTCACAGAACTGCTGCACAACAACAGCGACACTGAATCCGATGACTTCGACGAGGCGGAGCCGGCCATTTTTGGATCCCACGCTTGCGCAACTTTTCAATTCGGACACCGAAGACGAAGAATTCGAAGGATTTACGAATGAAGAATAAATTCAGAAGGTGAGCGCTATGTTTATTTTGTGTGTTGTGACATTAACGTTCGAGCAACATTATGTTGCTATTTATTGCTCTACACCATTTTGAATTTTACTATGTTTGTGATTGCACATTTGCGTACATTTTGGGACAGAGTTGTTAGAACGCTGGTTTTCAATATATTATTAAAGTTTGACTGAACTATCTGACTGTTTTTTTGACATTCACTTTAGCGCAGCGTTTTTTTGACATTCACTTTAGCGCAGCGTAGGCGCGGCTTATAGTCCGGGGCGGCTTATTGGTGGACAAAATTATGAAATATGTAATTCATAGAAGGTGCGGCTAATAATCCGGTGCGCCTTATAGTGCGGAAAATACGGTATTGCTTATTTTGCTTTAAAATGTGCAAAAATAAAGATAAACATCCAATACAAAAAAGTGCGTATTTCCTTGAATTGGCGCCGGGTATTTAGTATTCGCATGCCTCAAATTACTGCCGGGTTATTGCATGCTTGGCCTTACCACCGGCTCAGGATTAACGCCGTATCAAACTCGTTTCGCAAAATATTAATTTTATTAGCGCATGTCTGGAATTTTCGCCGGGTCGCACTCGTTTCGCAAAATAATTAGCATATGTCTAGAACTTCCGCCGGGTCAAACTCGTCACGTCATGAGTGACACTTCATCTGTCATAATTTTCAAAATGGAGGAGGCTGATTTCAATAATTTGATATCGCATAAAGGGAAGAAGATAGAGAGCTATTCAGTAGGATTTAAGGTCAAAGCTATTGAATATGCTAAAAAGAACAGTAAGCAAAGCTATTGAATATGCTAAAAAGAACAGTAAGCAGCTATGTTTTATTAATATACCGTAGCTGCGTGTGTCAAATATGAGTCATTAAATGACTCCCGCCTCCTGGTGGTAGAGGGCGCTAGTGATCCTTCTTGCGACTACCGGTACTGCAGAAGACCGGTGCTGCAGAAGAAGACAACAAGCCACAAGAGTGAGCAGTGATCGTTTGCTTGCACTTTTAACATGGAGGATTACATATCTAAAATAAAACAGTTTTCTAAACTGGACTTTCAATCGAAGCAGGAGGTAATACTTAAAGGAATATCTCTATCGAGACAGAGAGACTTTTAAAACTGAAGAAAGATAAGGAAGACTTCTATAAACAAGTTATCGATGCTTTTGTTTAGAAGCAGCTGCGCATGGACTCAGAAGTAAAGGTAAGACCATAATAACGTTTTTTTTTTTTATTAAATGTGCTTTTCATGATGGTATTCTTACATCACTCAAATTTATAAGCGCAGGCCTAAATTTACCCCACGCCTTTTGGTAAGTGCAGGAGTGAGAAGAGGTTTTAAATTAATTAGCGCCCCGGCGGCTATTCAAGGAAATACGGTATGCTAAGCGTCGACGCACAAAAACGGCATTTACGTAATCGATGACGTCGACGTACGCGTCGTTTCAGCCTTAAATGCAATAAATAATATATTATTATACATTACACTTTTTTTTACATGAAAAATGATTGACTTATAATTTCAAAGTGAGTTATCCATGTACAGTAATTCACCATGAAACAACAATGAGAAAATGGCCTCTTAGTCGTCAGAATTTTAACGATAAAAACACAGTGGTATCATATTTACATTTATAGAAATTTGCTGTAAAAAACACCGTAGATTCTACCGTAAAATGTAGAGGTGACTGTCTGCAGAAAAGTTTTAAAAATTATATAATGATCAAATGCATGTGCAATAGTATAATAATATTACGAGGCGAATCTTTATACATTTATATTAATTTATTACTACAGGTTTGACACCCCTGTTCTGGACTATCTTAGATAGATAGATAGATAGATAGATAGATAGATAGATAGATAGATAGGTATTTATTGTCATTGCACAAGTACAATGAAACTTTGTTTTCAGCACAAACCCGTTCAAGATTAGACAAACAAACAGTGTACAGGAACGCTGATGTGTCGACACAAGGCGCCCCGTAAAAGATGGGAAAAAGGTAAAACGCTGGGGAAGGATGAGTAAAAAAAATACAATCTAGACTGGGCTCCTAAGGGGGCCTAGTCTGGAGTGGGAAAAAACCTCCATAGCAAAGCACATATACATATTACAACGTACATCTCGAGATATCTAGCATTAGAGGGAAGGGAGTGCGGGGTAATGGTGGTAGGCCGCAGCTCTCGGCGCTGACCAGCTGCCGTGGAATTTTATATATATATATATATATATATATATATATATATATATATATATATATATATATATATATTTGTATTTATGTATATATATTGTTTTCTGTCCAAATGGAGATAAATAGTAAAGTACAAAGGCTTATCATTTCTAGGCTACGGCGGGCCAGGTCTGGACTCCGGGCCTTGAGTTTTTGCACCTGTCCACTAAACCATTAAGTTAAGTAGAGGGCCACAAAATATGGGCCTCCGGGCAGCAAAGGCTGCAGGTTTGAGACACAACCGCCTTAAGTCAACCATCAGCTATTAAATTATTAAATGGTATTGCTGAATAGACAATGCGTCTAATATTTTTTTTTTTGACAGGCATTCGTAGGAGGACCACAATGGAGGATGAATTCATCCTTTCCCTCAGCTATTATTTCGGCAACTGCTAGTTTGCACATCTTTTCTAGACATACTAAACATGTATGCAAAACAGCCGCTCTAGAACAATTTCAGTCTTTATAAATCACACTGCGTGTGCTAAGAAACTATATTTGCATTTTTTTCCTCCCAGTATTGTAGCCATTCTGATAATATTGCATATTAATGAAGTACGAGAAGTGAAAAAGGTTTGCGCTCCTTACTTTTCTCACTTAAGACGTTATCCTCTACGCACCTCTTTAGTGGATCAGTGTCACGGCGTGGACATTTACGCAGCTTACTGCAAGGATTGTTTTCCCGGAATGCAAACGGAGTGGACCAGACATCGGTAGAAAGTAGGATCATGATTTAATTTCTACTCAAAAAAGGTTACAAACAAAAGGCGCTCACAGCGGAGGAACAAAACATGGCACAGGTAACAAAACTAACACATGGGCAGAAACTATAGACATGAAACAAAACTTACTTGGCAGAGCATGAATCAATGGCATGAACAGCAAAATCAGAGTAGCACATAGCAAGAACAGAGTAATGTCGCCAGGCCGACTGACCGGCCATGGCAGGCCTAAATAATGCCTCTGATTAGTGCTCGGGAAGCAGGTGGGCAGGCGAGCACTAATCAGAGACAGGTGAACACAATGAGTAACCATAGTGACAAAACAAACCAGGAAGCGCAGTCAGGAACTAAAGAAGTCCAAAACAAACAGAACATAACTAAACAAAACATGATCCGGACAACGGATCATGACAACCAGCTTTGCGTAAGCTATCATGTTTGGATGTGTTTTAGTACACGCAAACCTTTAGTAGCCCAGGCACAAAGTGTGCAAAGATATATATATATATATATATTTTTTTATAGTTTTTGCCTGTTTGTTGTGTTTAAAAAAAAAAAAAAGTTCACTTTAATGCCAAAGCGACATAGCTGTTTTGAATTAGCTTCACTGAGGTAAAATATATCACGCTTCATTCCCCTTGAAACCATACCTATTATTTTGAAAAATATTTTTGTTTTTTTACAACGCATTTTCGTTACAGGTGTTTCGTAAAGCACCAACTCGGCGAGTCTAAATAAAAGAAAGCAAATGTGAGCAAACCCTAAAAGAGTTAAGCTTTTACCAAAGGCAGCAATCATAAATGAAGCCTTCAGCACATACACAATTTTGATATTTATAGTTATATTTTGATAACGACGGGGAAAAACACGCATACTTGTAACGACGCTTGCAACAAAAATACGTGTAGATGTGAAGTTAAATCAATAAATGCAACCTTACCCAAGAAAAAACGATGCATATTTACCCAGAAGAGTTTTGATACCAATTTCTTTGACCCAGCCACACACAGAAGTTGTAGACCACCATGCTTTTCCAAGTGTTCATCTGTTTTGTCGTGTAGAATGATGTCTGGAGCACCAAATTGTTTGATATGTCTGGGAACGCGACCAACAGATAATCCTTGATATCACTCGACAAATATTTATTTGATGACAAATAGGGATCTATTCCATTTCATAGTTAGATTGTTTTGCTAGTATCTGCTTTCAGTGGTAAGATCTAGGCCCCTTGCGTACTCCGATAGTTTGCATACTGTTTACTGCACAATCGCCATGTTGGTTTGGTCGCCCACTACTTTGTTCACCTCCATTCAAAAGTCATGTGACGGAATACAACTTTATGACTAATGATCAGAGGTGGGTAGAGTAGCCAGAAATTGTACTCAAGTAAGAGTACTGTTACTTTAGAGATTTATTACTCAAGTAAAAGTAAGGAGTAGTCACCCAAATATTTACTTGAGTAAAAGTAAAAAGTATGTTGTGAAAAAACTACTCGAGTACTGAGTAACTGATGAGTAACATACACACTCATATATATATATATATATATATATATATATATATATATATATATATATATATATATATATATATATATATATATATATGTATATATATATATATATGTATATATATATGTATATATATATATATATATATATATATATATACATACATACATATACATTGCATGTTTAACACATATAGATTCCTTTCTTTCATGAAGACAAGAATATAAGTTGGTGTATTACCTGATTCTGATGACTTGCGTTGATTGTAATCAGACAGTCGTGATGATAACGTCCACGTTTTCAAATGGAGGAGAAGAAATGTTCCTCCTTTCTGTCTAATACCAAATGAAAGTGGTGGGTTTTTGGCATCCTATTTGTCCAGCTTCCATATTCGTTTTTATACACTTTACAAGAAATATATTGGTGTCAAACTCCGTAGCTTGCTAGCTTGTTTACGCTGGCTTTCGGAGACTCTTGTTTTGAAAGCGCAGGCGCGATGGCGCGGCACTTTTATTGTGAAGACATGAACGTCCTCATGTGCGGTCAGTCTTGAGGCTTTTGACGGTACGGTTGAAATAAAACAAGTATCTTTTTTCCTTCACACTTTTGATTGATTGATTGGAACTTTTATTATTAGATTGCACAGTATAGTACACATTCCGTACAATTGACCACTAAATGGTAACACCCCAATAAGTTTTTCAACTTGTTTAAGTCAGGTCATGTGACCACCTGGCTCTGTTTAATTGGTCCAACGTCACCAGTGACTGCATCTGATTGGTGGAACGAAGTGAAACGTCACCAGTAAGGCAGGCACTTTGAAGGTCTGTCTGACAGACCAAAACAAACAAAGCGTGCATTAACAGATCGATAAAAATTAGTAGCGAGTAGCGAGCTGAATGTAGATAAAAGTAGCGGAGTAAAAGTAGCGTTCCTTCTCTATAAATATACTTAAGTAAAAGTAAAAGTATGTTGCATTAAAACTACTCTTAGAAGTACAATTTATCCCAAAAGTTACTCAAGTAGATGTAACGGAGTAAATGTAGCGCGTTACTACCCACCTCTGCTAATGATGCACCAATAATTCGGCCGCCGGAAAAATACTTTGCTCACCAAAACCAGGTGTCGTGATGACGTATTCACTTTTGCACACCAGTGATGTAGCTCACCCAAAAATGACGTAAAAGGTCGCATTTCCTTTAGGACAGCAGTCATATTTGAAAAGATCAAATTCCAATCAGATTCGGACTACCTGGTGATTTGGCTCAAATCTGATGCAAAAAGATCAGGTATTCGTCAAGATTCTGAGAATCCTCTCAGAGAGCTCCTTACTTAACCTGAAAATTCCTGTCAAGGAGTCTTAGCTTAGGAGGGATTCCAGAACATTCTCAGAGAACTCTGAGCAAGGATACACAAACTACTATCTTAGTGAGGAGGGTATAAGTCATCTTTTCAAAAGCTGTGATTCGTTGATCCTAAAATCTAGACACAAATATACTTTTGGTGATAATGGGCAAAGGATGGACCCCCAAATCGATACATTTCATCATACAATCTAATCCAGTGGTTCTTAACCTGGGTTCGATCGAACCCTAGGGTGAGTCGGCCTCAGGGGTTCGGCGGAACCTCCGCTACGGAGGTAAAGACACATCCGACTTATCGTGTAAATAAAAACTTCTCCCTATCAGCGTATTATTGATACCCCCAAACAATGTTCCCTCTAATTTTCCATCGATTTGCAGGTTGTTTGATGATCGATTGAAACTTTTACTAGCAGATTGCAAAGGAAGAGAATACATTACATGAAACAGTACAGTTTACACAGTACAGTACGTATTCCGTACAATTGACCACTAAATGATAACACCCGAATAAGTTTTTCAACTTGTTTAAGTCGGGGTCCACGTTAATCAATTTGTGGTAATGTGTGTAAGGTGTGTAATTTGTTGTGAGTTCATGCACTGTGTTGGTTTTGTTCTTTGAACAAGGTGATGTTCATGCACGGTTCATTTTGTGCACCAGTAAAAAAACATATAACTTTTTCTGGAAGTTGAAAAAAAAAAAACATTTTATTTTTCACTAAAGAAGGGTTCGGTGAATGCGCATATGAAACTGGTGAGGTTTGGTACCTCAAACAAGGTTAAGAACCACTGATCTAATCTTATGAAGACTGGGAAAATAATATTTCACATAAAATAAAAATATATGTTAAATTAATAGTTAGCTATATTTTAAAATTAACCTACAAATGTGTAAAAACTTAGGCCCACTTGCACAGTATTCACATCGTGATAGTTATATTTTTTTCTCATAATAATTGACAAGTTTTGTACTTTCGACATTTCACCTCAATTTGGTATTTACGAGGGTAAAATGGCTCAGCTTTCATCAATGTCTGTGATTGCTATCTGACCTATAAGAAACCGCCTTGGTGGCTTTCATTTGGGCTGGTATTGCCTTGTGGCGTTGGGTTGGAGAAGAGAGTGCATCTTTATTGAAATCAACCACAAATATGATTCTTGCACGATCCAATTAGTTTCATTAAATAACTGTCATCCAGTGTTTGGAAAATATCTCTCTCTGCCATTATGTCCTCTCTTTAGAGAAGTCATGAGCCGCTTAAAAGTCTTCTTCCCTGCTCTTAACAGCTCTCACCTTCAAATCTCTCTTAAGATCTCAGGTTCTTAAAGAGTAGCTTTAATCTTACTTGGATCTAGACCAGTTTTAGGGCAAATTCTAACAAAACTTCATGATTCTAAAAATTGTCTTAGAATTTAGAACTAAATGCACAAAACATCTTTAAAAAGACGTACAGATTGGAAGCACTTTGGAGCGTTTGGACGAGCAAAAAATATTCCATCCGTGACACTTGAGGACAAAAAAATAGATTTGGTGTGCAGTGTAAACAAGGCCAGACAAACATAGTAAACCCTCGTTCATCACTGTTAAATGGTAACGGGCCCAACTTTGGTTAATTCATTTCTGCGAAGTGGGAATTATTATTTATAAATTGATTATTTTTTTATAGCGAGAGCATAAAAAAACCTGTTTACAACTTTCTGAATATGTTTTTTTAACATCACGACTGTAATACAGTATTCACTAGGCTGCAGTCAAACCTGTAGCCCCTATAGCAGGGGTGTCCAATCATTTTGACTTGGGGGCCACATTGCTATAAAGTAATATATATATATATATATATATATATATATATACACACATATATTTATTAGGGTTGTGAATCTTTGGGTGTCCCACGATTCGATTCAATATCGATTCTTGGGGTCACGATTCGATTCAAAATAGATTTTTTTTCAATTCAACACTATTCTCGATTCAAAAACGATTTTTTTCCCGATTCAAAACGATTCTCTATTCATTCAATACATAGGATTTCAGCAGGATCTACCCCTGCTGACATGCAAGCAGAGTAGTAGATTTTTGTAAAAAGCTTTTATAATTGTAAAGGACAATGTTTTATCAACTGATTGCAATAATTTAAATTTGTTTTAACTATTAAATGAACCAAAAATATGACTTATTTTATCTTTGTGAAAATATTGGACACAGTGTGTTGTCAAGCTTATGAGATGCGATGCAAGTGTAAGCCGCTGTGACACTATTGTTCTCTTTTTTTCTTTTTATATATAAATGTCTATTGATAATGTCAATGAGGGATTTTTAATCACTACTATGTTGAAATTGTAACTAATATTGATACTGTTGTTGATAATATTAATTTTTGTTTCACTACTTTTGGTTTGTTCTGTGTCGTGTTTGTGTCTCCTTTCAATTGCTCTGTTTATTGCAGTTCTGAGTGTTGCTGGGTCGGGTTTGGTTTTGGAATTGGATTGCATTGTTGAGGTATTGCTGTGTATTGTTTTGTTGGATTGATTAATAAAAAAAAATAAAAAAATAAAAAAACAATTTTTTTAAATAAATACATAAAAAAAAAAAAATCGATTTAAAAAAAAAAAAAGAGAATCGATTCTGAATCGCACAACGTGAGAATCGGGATTCGAATTCGAATCGATTTTTTCCCACACCCCTAATATATATGTGTATGTGTGTATGTATGTATGTATGTATGTATGTGTGTGTGTGTGTGTGTGTGTGTGTGTGTGTGTGTGTGTGTGTGGGCAGCACGGTGCGACAGGGGTTAGTGCATGTGCCTCACAATACGAAGGTCCTGAGTTCAATCGGAGTCTTTCTGTGTGGAGTTTGCATGTTCTACCCGTGACTGCGTGGGTTCCCTCCGGGTACTGCGGCTTCCTCCCACCACCAAAGACATGCACCTGGGGATAGGTTGATTGGCAACACTAAATTGGCCCTAGTGTGTGGATGTGAGTGTGAATGTTGTCTGTCTATCTGTGTTGGCCCTGCGATGAGGTGGCGACTTGTCCAGGGTGTACCGCCCGAATGCAGCTGAGATAGGCTCCAGCACCCCCCGGATACAAGCGGCCGAAATGAGTTTCCTCAGAAGGGTGGCTGGCATCTCCCTTAGAGATAGGGTGAGAAGGTCAGTCACCCGAGAGAGACTCGGAGTAGAGCCGCTGCTCCTTCGCTTGGAAAGGAGCCAGCTTAGGTGGTTCGGGCATCTTGTGCGGATGCCTCACGAGCGTCTCCCTAGGGAGGTCCTCGTTGCATGTCCCACTGGGAGGAGACCCCGCGGCAGGCCAAGGACCAGATTGGGGGTATTACATCTCCTCTCTCTCTCTCTCTCTCTCGCTCTCTATATATATATATATATATATATATATATATATATATATATATATATATATATATATATATATATCCATCCATCCATTTTCTACCGCTTATTCCCTTTGGGGTCGTGGGGGGCGCTGGAGCCTATCTCAGCTACAATCGGGCGGAAGGCGGGGTACAACCTGGACAAGTCGCCACCTCATCGCAGGGCCAACACAGATAGACAGACAACATTCACACTCACATCCACACACTAGGGCCAATTTAGTGTTGCCAATCAACCTATCCCCAGGTGCATGTCTTTATATATATATACCTGTGTGTGTATATATATATATATATATATATATATATATACATATATATACATATATATATTTGGGATGTCTGATAATGGCTTTTTTGCCGATATCCGATATTCCGATATTTTCCAACTCTTAATAACCGATACCGATATCAACCGATACCGATATCAACCGATACTGATATATATACAGTCGTGGAATTAACACATTATTATGCCTAATTTGGACAACCAGGTATGGTGAAGATAAGGTCCTTTTTAAAAAAATTAATAAAATAAGATAAATAAATTAAAAACATTTTCTTGAATAAAAAAAGAAAGTAAAACAATATAAAAACAGTTACATAGAAACTAGTAGTTAATGAAAATGAGTAAAATTAACTGTTAAAGATTAGTACTATTAGTGGACCAGCAGCACGCACAATCATGTGTGCTTACGGACTGTATCCCTTGCAGACTGTATTGATATATATTGATATATAATGTAGGAACCAGAATATTAATAACAGAAAGAAACAACCCTTTTGTGTGAATGAGTGTGAATGGGGGAGGGAGGTTTTTTGGGTTGGTGCACTAATTGTAAGTGTATCTTGTGTTTTTTATGTTGATTTGATAAAAAAAAATAAAAAAATTAAAAAAACGATACCGATAATAAAAAAACCGATACAGATAATTTCCGATATTACATTTTAAAGCATTTATCGGCCGATAATATCTCTAATGTATATACAGTATCTATCTATCTATCTATATATTTATACAGTATATATATCCATCCATCCATTTTTTACCGCTTGTCCCTTTTGGGGTCGCGGGGGGTCGCTGGAGCCTATCTCAGCTGCATTCGGGTGGAAGGCGGGGTACACCATATATATATATATATATATATATATATATATATATATTGATAGACAACTGATGTTTGTAAGCACCCCCCGTTGAGAGGGCAATCAGGTTTCTTTCGACAGTTACAGCCTTTGTTGGTTTTGGAGTCGCTCTGTCCGGGGGCCGACGGCTCATTTGCAATTGTTTTGTTGTGGTTTGAGATGATTTGTCGTATATTGTTCATACAGCTGTAGCTCAATTTAAAGTTCTTGTTGAATACTTTTCTTAGGGTGTTGTCTTTGGGAAAGTGTTTGTCAATCAGATTGAGGAATTTGTGTCCAATGTTAGTTGAGACGTTTTTGCTGTATGGGGGGTTGTACCAGATGATGTCGTTTCGTTTTCTGTTCTTTTTTGGCTGGTTTCCTGGCGTGGGTTCATAGGTGAGGGTGAAATTGTATCCGCTTTCATCAAGGGCTTTTTGGTACGGGGGGGTTGCTTGGTCAAATTCAGCTTTGCTAGATGATAGCATCAGTTGTCTACCAATCTAAGGTAATACGCAAGGACATTAACACATCCGACACATATGTAGGATTAACCGAGGGAGAATTCAAAACCAGATGGAACAATCACAAGGCTTCTTTCAGGAACCAAAACTTGCGGAATACCACAGAACTCAGCAAACACATTTGGGACCTCAAAGACAATAATGTTGAATATTCAATAACATGGCAAATTCTTGCATCCAGCACACCTTACAATAGTGGTAATAAAAGATGCAACCTATGCTTGAAAGAGAAACTGTTTATTATTTACCGTCCAGACCTGTCATCCCTCAACAAGCGCAGCGAAATTGTAACAGCATGCCGCCACAGACGGAAACACCTCCTAATGAGCCAATCACCACGCCCCTATGCTAGCCTGTACCCACCCACTCTGTGCCCTATATAAACCATGGTATGTGAATGCTCCCATTAAAATCTCCTGATGATTGAGGGGAACCCCCCCTCATGAAACAGGCCTGTAGAGATGAAATAGTCTTGTGATTTTTTTCCCACACATACATATATTGCGCTCTACTACGGTATCGAGCACTATTTTTTGGATAACCTTATTAAGACATATATATATATATATATATATATATATATATATATATATATATATATATATGTATATATACTTGCTATACTCCGGCTGTGTTGCTCTTAAAACAGTTTGTAGAAGCAGATAGAAGCTGCTGGTGAGTTGTCGCCTGCCCATGGCCATTTGGGAAAGAAGCAGAATTGAAAAAACCCAGCTTATTTATGTAACCCACCGTCTTCTTCATGCTTTTCATAATTCATTCACACCATGTGTTTTCCATGGCAACACTTTTAATAATTTATGTGTGTTTTTTGTCATTCACTTCCTGTTTTTAAGTGTCACCATTTTCTGAATAAACAGAAAACAACAGGATGTGTTGGTCCTGCAATGAGGTGTACAAGAGCAAACAAGAGTAAAAAAAAAAAAGTCTTTAAAAAAATAAATACCGTATTTTTCGGAGTATAAGTCGCACCGGCCGAAAATGCATAATAAAGAAGGAAAAAAACATATAAGTCGCACTGGAGTATAAGTTGCATTTTGGGGGAAATTGATTTGATAAAACCCAACACCAGGAATAGACATTTGAAAGGCAATTTAAAATAAATAAAGAATAGTGAACAGGCTGAATAAGTGTACGTTATATGACGCATAAATAACCAACTGAGAACGTGCCTGGTATGTTAACGTAACATATTATGGTAAGAGTCATTCAAATAACTATAACATATAGAACATGCTATACGTTTACCAAACAATCTGTCACTCCTAATCGCTAAATCCCATGAAATCTTTTACGTCTAGTCTCTTACGTGAATGAGCTAAATAATATTATTTGATATTTTACGGTAATGTGTTAATAATTTCACACATAAGTTTCTCCTGAGTATAAGTCGCACCCCCGGCCAAACTATGAAAAAAACTGCGACTTATAGTCCAAAAAATGCGGTATATGTGACTGAGTAAATAAATAAAATATATATATAATATAATATTCATATAATCATTTATAAATATAATAATATACATATGTAGAGAAACAAAAAACAAAAGTGAATAATACGATTGATATGATTAAAATAAATTGATTGAATAATAAATAAAGAAAGGCCCTGTGATGAGGTCGCGACTTGTCCAGGGTGTACCCCGCCTTCCGCCCGATTGTAGCTGAGATAGGCTCCAGCGCCCCCCGCGACCCCGAAGGGATTAAGCGGTAGAAAATTGATGGATGGATAAATAAAGAAAAATGTACTGCATACAGGCAAGTCATTATGTGTTTTCTTTTTTGTTTCTTTAGACTGATTATAAATTTGAATTGAGCGTCTTTGGCATTCTAGTTCAGCGATGTCATCGGTCAGGAGTCACATGTTTGTTTTGTATCGTGTTAAGTTGGATAGCAATGTCTTTCTCAAAAGGTCAGAGCACTTACTTTTTCAGCTTGTTATGTTTTTTTTTAAATAGCCTCAAACTAAATCTTTCACGGTTATTTACAGTCTTGCACTGCAGATTAAACACAAAGCGGTGAAATATTTCTCCCTCAGCCACTAACAAATTGACTTTAAGCATGAATATTTAAACATACCTGACTTGCGGCTTTGTTGAAGTTATAGCCAGCGTCTAACATCCAGGAAAAATACACTTTGTCAAACTTATTTGTGCTTTTGTTTTGTTTTTGGGCTTTATTAGAGCGAGTGGTTAGTCTGCTTCTGTGCAAAAGTCCATTAGATACTAAAGATCACGTACATACAGTATATTTAACTTCAAGGTCAATATTTATGCAGGTCCTCACCATATTTTATTGTAGTATTTCTTAAGGATAGGGCCTATTTTTGGGCTGTGGGTCTGTATTCCGTTGTAATACACTTTTCCACCACTTGTGGCAGTAATGACAATATCAAACAAACAGAAGAAGTCTGGAGCTTAAAGGTGCTGTTTGCAACTTCCTCACAGAAATATTTTTCATAGCAAAAAAAACATAAGAACACCAGCGGCTACGTTATGTTAACATTATATACATATTTACATCATGGATATAAAACCCTAATGGAGGGGTTTGGATGTTTTAGGGGCTCCAAATGCAGAATTGAACGGCATTTATTTAATATTTAGAATGCATTAAAGAAATCCATCCGTCATGTCTTCCATAATGATTGTGAACAATAGGCTAAATCCCACCCCCCCTCCCCCCAACACTGCAGTTCCCCTTTGGGGTAGGTGTGTGTGTACATTTTTTACAATGAAACTAGTATTATCCAGAGGTGTGGACTCGAGTCACATGACTTGGACTCGAGTCAGACTCGAGTCATGAATTTGATGACTTTAGACTCGACTTGACAAAATGTAAAAAGACTTGCAACTCGACTTAGACTTTAACATCAATGACTTGTGACTTCACTTGGACTTGAGCCTTTTGAATTGACATGACTTGACATGACTTGCTACTTTCCCCAAAACCCAAAGATGAAAAAGTTATTCGGGAGCGCTCCGTATTTTTCATTGTGTACTTGTCTATCAGCGTTGCGTGTGTCAGCTGGTGTGGTCTCAGTACAACAGCCAATCAAATTAGATCTACTTTGTTTTCATCACACAGCATTCATCCAATCAAATTGCAGGACAACCAACGAAGAAGACATGTCCAAACCACACGCCAGTGAACAAAAAATGATACCTAAAATAATTTTGTTTGGTTATAAAAATTACGAGGTGGTCAACACAAAACGGTTTGCAGTATGCAACACATGCGGTTCGAAAATTACTGATGGAGAGGCAACAACTTCCAACTTCGTCCGGCATTTGAAGTTGCACAAAGAACGGTAAGTTTTGAATGTAAGATAACGTTTATTGGCTAAGTAACGTGACTTTTATTTGCTGTGTAGTTAAATCAGTGAGGCTGTAAACTCACTGCTAACATTATAACGTTATTGCAAACACGGGAATCTGTTGCAGTTCACTACCTTATTCATACTTTTTGTTCAGTGATTTTTTTCAAGCAGGGTTACGTTAGTCAATATATCACACGTAACGTTAGACGGCGGTCAGCAGCACCGCGTATTTTAGCCACCTAAAAAAAGACAAAAATAGTCAAATAAAGGTCAGTTAAAATGTATACTATATTATGAATATGTCTACCGTTTTAGCTAGCTTTCTGACATACTGTTGGTTGTTTACCTCAGTGGTCCCCAACCACCGGGCCGCGGCCCGGTACTGGTCCGTGGATCGATTGGTATCGGGCCGCACAAGAAATAATTTTTTTTTTCTTTTCTTTTTTTAATTAAATCAACATAAAAAACACAAGATACACTTACAAGTAGTGCACCAACCCAAAACAACTCTCTCCCCCCTTTTGTTCTGGGCATTGAACATGAAGACTCTTCCTTCACTGTTCCGAGTGGCCATGAGAGTCTTGGCAGTGCCTGCCTCCAGTGCTCCAGTGGAGCGAGTTTTCAGCCATGGTGGCATCATACTACGCCCCCATCGTGCACAAATGACTGACAGACTCTTGGCTAATTTGGTCTTTTGCAAATGCAATGCAGCATAGGGCCCTGACATATAAAAAGTACAACTTTTTTGTTATGTTCACGTATATGTCATGTTTTTTCAATGTTAACACTTTTGTACAAATAAGTACATTTGCACTTTATTTTTCAATGTGTTTGTTCTGTAAAGGAATGAGTTAATGTTTAAAATGACTGGTTAATAGTGCTATTATAAAGTGCAATGTCAGCACAATTTTCTTTCCTGCAATTTAAAATGCACTTGTTTTAATAAATAAATACAGCGTTTGAAAAGCATACACAATCTGTGTTAATATATTAGTCTGTGGTTAAAAGGACTTGAAAGGACTCGAAACTCAAAATGCAGGACTTAGGACTTGACTTGAGACTTTCCAGTCTTGACTTTGGACTTGACTCGGGGCTTGCCTGTCTTGACTCGGGACTTGACTCGGACTTGAGGGCAAAGACTTGAGACTTACTTGTGACTTGCAAAACAATGACTTGGTCCCACCTCTGGTATTATCAGACAGGCCGTGTTAGGACGATTTCAGTGATATTGTAGCGGTTGCTTTAGGGACATAATTCACCACACCTGTTTACTTGACTTTGTCATTATTCACTGCCATTGTTCTATTGTGCACATAACAATGTTGTTCTTGTTTAACATTCCTATATGCAGTTAAGAATGAGTAATTTGGCGCGGCCCTTTAAGTGACCGTCAAGAGTTTTACCCAAAGGTGGGGGTTTTGTTTTGAGTTGCTTTATGTAAAAAGATTACCGTATTTTTCGGACTATAAGGTGCACTTAAAATCCTTTCATTTTCTCAAAACTCGACAGTGCGCCTTATAACCCGGTGCGCCTAATGTACGGAATAGTTTTGGTTGTGCTTACCGACCTCGAAGCTATTTTATTTGGTGTATGGTGAAATGATAAGTGAGACCAGTAGATGGCAGTCACACATAAGATATACGTGAAGACTGCAATATGACTCAAGTAAACAACACCAAAACGGTATAGTTTCCATTGAAAATAACGAACATTACACACAGCGCTCAAAAATCTATCAAAATGTTTTAGTACGACTTTGGTAAGCTATGAAGCCGCACCGCTTGATGGATTGTACTGTGCTTCAACATACGAGTATTATTATGGTGTGTGTATAAGGTAAGACATATTATCTGGCGTTTTGTTTTGCACTATTATGCAAATGCAACTTTTCTTACCTTCTGGTACCTGCTGATCTGTATTTGGGATCTGCATAAGTCCTGAATATTTGCGCGTGTCCGCCTTTGTAGTCCGTAATCGATTAAGCTTCTTCTTTTTCTCTATCTTCTTGTTATGGGACATTCATCCTCCGCTGTTGCCATTTCTAATATAAAGTAGTTCTTACTTATTTCTGTCAGTGAACTCGCCATGAAAGCGCTAAAACATACTGGTGTAGTGAGTTTACATAATTCACCCAAGGAACTTAAGTTATTAGAGAGTTTCGGTCGGACATTTCCGGCGTTGTTGTTGCACTAGTGAGCCACGGATGAGGAGATGCTGCTCCGTTATTGATTGAAGTAAAGTCTGAATGTCATTAAAACAGTTAGCTCCATCTTTTGACACTTCTTCCACTCCCGTCCTTGCACGCTACACCGCTGCAACAAAGATGACGGGGAGAAGACACTGTCGAAGGTGAGCCACGTAAATAAGACCGCCCACAAAACGGCGCATCCTGCGACTTGAAGATGGTCTGTAAAACATAATCTATGCAACATTTTGACCTAAGAACCACCATTACATGTTATGTAGACCACAAGGAACTGTTTTCATTTTAGAAAAAAAAATAAAAAAATATGACCCCTTTTAATGCGCCTTATAATCCGGTGCGCCTTTTGTATGAAATTAGACCTGACTAGACCCGCTCATTGGCAGTGCGCCTTATAATCCGGTGCGCACTATGGTCCGGAAAATACGGTATTCTGCTCTTTGGCTGAATAAACGGCGCACATGTTTGTGTGTCAAATATATTTCAAGTTGTCTTGCTTTCGCGTTACAAGCGCAACAATATAAATATAATTGAGATAAATATTAAGAAAGTTATGAATTGTTGAACCTGGTGAAAAAAGGTGATTATTTATGGTCAACCTCTTCAATACAAAGTCAAGATTTTAGATGTGACATTTTTGTTCTTAACATTTACCCCCATTTTAAAATGGTTGGAACCGTTGGAAAGCTTGTTAAACAAAGAAAGAGAAAAATCTGTTTCACAGTTAAGGTGTATTTTTAATTGATTCAATTCACGAAATTAGCGTATAAGTGACGGAAAATCTGAGTAAACAAGATTAGTCCGACTTGACTTGTGACTGGAGCATACTTGCCAACCCTCTCGAATTTTCCGGGAGAATCCCGAATTTCAGTGCCTCTCCCGAAAATCTCCCGGCACAACCATTCTCCCGAATTTCTCCCGATTTCCGTGCGGACCTGAGTGAGGACAGCCTGTTGTCACGTCCGCTTGGCCAACCAAAAAGTAACCACAGAACACTATACGGTATAGTGTTCTGTGGTTACTTTTTGGTTGGCCAACGGTTTACGTTGTATTGCGCACCCTGACGGCAAGTGTGGGAGTCGGTTCTGAAGTATGAAGTAAAGAGACGTAACTTCATCACCTCGCCTGGTTATTGACTCCAACCCAGAATATTACACTGCCCATACCTATGGTCCTTCAAAGGCTGTGCTACTGGCTGCAAAGTATTGCACTTTCAAATACAACAATGAGTAGAGAGGAGTGTTATGTGTGTATATGTGTAAATAAATGAACACTGAAATTCAAGTATTTATTTTATTTATATGTATATATGTATATATAATAAAATACATATATATATATATAGCTAGAATTCACTGAAAGTCAAGTATTTATATTATTTATATATATATATATATATATATATATATATATATATATATATATATATATATATATATATATATATATATATATATATATATATATATATATATATATATGAAATACTGTGAATTCTAGCTATAAATATACTCCTCCCCCCTTAACCCCGCCCCCCCGCCCCCGCCCACCTCAAACCCCCCCCCAAATCGCCCGAATTTGGGGGTCTCAAGGTTGGCAAGTATGGACTGGAGTCATATCACACCGACCAGAAAGAGGAAGTCGTATGGAAGTACAAACCCCGTTTCCATATGAATTGGGAAATTGTGTTAGATGTAAATATAAACGGAATACAATGATTTGCAAATCCTTCTCAACCCACATTCAACTGAATGCACTACAAAAACAAGATATTTGATGTTCAAACTCATAAACTTTATTTTTTCTTTGCAAATAATAATTAACTTAGAATTTCATGGCTGCAACAGGTGCCATAGTAGTTGGTAAAGGGCATGTTCACCACTGTGTTACATGGCCTTTCCTTTTAACAACACTCAGTAAACGTTTGGGAACTGAGGAGACACATTTTTGAAGCTTCTCAGGTGGAATTCTTTCCCATTCTTGCTTGATGTTCAGCTTAAGTTGTTCAACAGTTCGGGGGTCTCCGTTGTGGTATTTTAGGCTTCATAATGCGCCACACATTTTCAATGGGAGACATGTCTGGACTACAGGCAGGCCAGTCTAGTACCCACACTCTTTTACTATGAAGCCACGTTGATGTAACACGTGGCTTGGCATTGTCTTGCTGAAATAAGCAGGGGCGTCCATGGTAACGTTGCTTGGATGGCAACATATGTTTATTATTGCAGCAAAATTATTTAATCCACTGTGCCTACAATGATTCAACCACCAAAGACACCACGCAATTTAAACCAATCAGAAACAACATAAGGCGGGTCTTGGCGTCTCTCTTTCACGCACCTCAGCTGTACCTTGTTTTTGATTGGTTCAAATTGCATGGTATCTCAAATCGTACATGGCAGATGTGTCGCAAAAGTCACGTGTGAAAAGGACAGCCAATAATGCAGAGGTGTCAAAGTCGTTTTCACTGAGGGCCACATCGCAGTTATGTTTGGCTCCAGAGGGCCGCATTTAACAGTGAATACTTTTATTACACAATTTTTTATGCATTTTATTATTCGATTTTTTTTTTTACCAAAATGTAAAAAAATATGGTAAGTTGCAATAATTTCACCTCAACATGTAGTGTATATTACTGTAAATGGAAACACAGTACTGCTGTTTTTATGGTTAAAAAAGGCAGCTCAGTTGCCAGAATTTCACTGTTAAATGTACATTTATTTTTTTACTGTAAATAAAAAAACATTCAATTTTACAGTAACATTTTGCCACCTGAGCTGCCAGGTTGTTTGCTTTTTTTATTTGTATTTTTTTTTACTGCAAATCAACAACTGTAGTTTTTCGGTGTATTACTGTAAATGCCAAAACAACACCACAGTTTATTACAGTAAAAAAAGTACTGTTTTTTTTCATTTAGAGAAAAATGCTGCAAAAACCACAGTAAAATTTCACATTTTTACCATGACATCTATTGCACAATTTGATGGATAACTTGCTTTGAAATCATTATTATTAGTATTTATTTCTATTTAAAAAATGGTTTGGATTTTTGATAATATATCTTTGCATAATTAGACAATATTTAAGTTAACATAATTTGCGATTACATGGAGTACATGGATTGTTTTTCTCCCAAAATAGAACGAATTAATACATTTAGTAAGAAAAGTTACATTACTTTATTGATACATATTATTTCCAGGCTTTCGAGGGCCAAATAAAATGAAGTGGCGGCCCACATCTGGCCTTGGGTTTGACACCTGTACAATAGAGGGTTCTTGCTCCTCGCAAATCGTAGATACGCACGCGCAGATTGTATGCATGCGCTTCTGAATGCACTCACGAATCTGGATGCGCGCGCTTAATTAAATCTTACAAGTGTGGCAAAACTCACGTGATTAGGGATTGACATCTGAATACACACTCAGATTGATGTACAGACACACAAATTAGTACACACTATGGTTGGACGGTACACCGGTACTAGTATAGTATTGTGGTACTAATGAATCAAAAACGGTACTATACCCTATTTGTTTGATTTTTTTTTTTTTTACGGGCATGACGTCGCGTCGTGACTTTGCTGGTTTTACGAGCAGAGGAGCATGTTCGGCAGCGCACACACACGGAGTACTTACAAGCAGACACAGTGTATAGACAGAAAAGGGAGAACTGACGCATTTTGGCCTAAAAACTAACGGTAAAGGTAAAGCTATAACACTGAAATGCCCACAGCAAGAGGTGCTTTAAGACAGTGGTTCCCAACCTTTTTGTAACTGCGGACCGGTCAACGCTTGAAAATTTGTCGGGAGGCGCGGGGGGGGAATATTAAAACAAAACAATTTTTATTTATTTTTTTGTCATTAAAAAATACAATCATGCGTGCTTACGGACTGTATCCCTGCAGACTGTATTGATCTATATTGATATATAATGTAGGAACCAGAAATATTAATAACAGAATGAAACTACCCTTTTGTGTGAATGAGTGTAAATGGGGGACGGAGGTTTTTTGGGTGCACTAATTGTAAGTGTATCTTGTGTTTTTTATGTTGATTTAATAAAAAATAAAAATAAAAATATTTTTTTATTTTTTCTATTTTTATTTTTATTTTTTTTCTTGTGCGGCCCGGTACGAATCGATCCACGGACCGGTACCGGGCCGTGACCCGGTGGTTGGGGACCACTGCTTTAAGACAGCGCTAATGTCCATTTAGAGTCGGCAGTGTTTTAGCTACTTCTAAATCACTAATCCTCGCCTCCATGGCGACAAATAAAGTGAATTTCTTACAAGTATCATACCTGCAGGACGAGGAATAGCTAAACATGCTTCACTACACACCGTAGGAGGATACAATAGCTCACCGGCGTCACAATGTAAACAAAATGCCATGGGTGGATCTACACCTGACATCCACTGTAATGATACATCCAACCATCCATTTTCTACCACTTATCCCTGGAGCCTATCCCAGCTGCCCACTGTAATGATACCAAGTACAATAGCGTATCTAATCGATACTACTATGATTACATCAATATTTGTTATCGTCACAAAATAGTTTTAATTTTTTAAAATAATTCATATTATATTCATTACCCAGGAAATACGTTCCTGGACACATGAGAACTTTGAATATGACCAATGTATGATCATGTAACTACTTGGTATTGCATCAATACCTAAATTTGTGGTATCATCCAAAACTAACTTAAAGCATCCAAACAACAGAAGAATAAGTGATCATTACATTTTAACAAAAGTGTAGATAGAACATGTTGAAACAGAAAATAACCAGATGTTAACAGTAAATAAACAAGTGGATTAATAATCCATTTTTACAGCTTGTCCTCTATAATTTTGACAAAATAATAAAATGACAAATGACACAATATGTTACTGCATACTGCAGACTAATGAGGAGCCTTTGTTTGTTTACTTACTGATAAAAGACACGTTGTCTTGTATGTTCACTATTTTATTTAAGGACAAAATTGCAATAAGAGTATGTTTAATGTACCCTAAGATTTTTTGTTAAAATAAAGCCAATAATGCACTTTTTTGTGGTTCACTTTATTTAGAAAAGTATCGAAATACATTTGGGTATGGGTACCGGTACAAACATATTGGTATCCAGACAACCCTAGTACACACACACACGCAAATAGAATTACACGTGCACAGATTGAGATACACGTTTGCAAATAATTTTGCTACAACAATACTTCCATAAAATCAGCGAGTCTAAAAAATGAGTGTGCAAATCTATCAAACTTGGCAGACTCACAGATACATGTATAAATCACGCTTTAAAAGGAATTCCAATGAAACTTTTACTCACTGTAGATTTTTTGCAGTGGAGTTTTGTCAGAGTTTTGTGGAGCGAGTACTTGTCCAATTCGAATATTTCGATGGTCTGGATTAGGGATGTCCCGATCCAGGTTTTTGCACTTCCGATCCGATACCGATACTGACCGATACCGATACTGACCGATACTGGCCTATCCGAGCATGTATTAAAGTTTAAAGTTATTTAGCCTACTTAGTTGTCAGAATCATGTTGAAAAGGGTTTTAATACTCTTGATAACAACTAGCCAGCTGAATTAGGGGAGTTTGAATAATACACAATGGTTGGTAACAAGAAACTGACCTGTTTATTCAAGGATAAACACAAAATAGACAAAATTATACATGACAAACAGAAATGGCATCATTGAACTAGGGCTGGGCGATATGGCCTTTTTTTAATATTGCGATATTTTAAGGCCATATTGCGATACACAATATATATCTCGATATTTTGCCTTAGCCTTGAATGAACACTTGATGCATATAATCACAGCAGTATGATGATTCTATGTGTTTTGATTGATTGATTGAGACTTTTATTAGTAGGTTGCACAGTGAAGTACATATTCCGTACAATTGACCACTAAATGGTAACACCCCAATAAGTTTTTCAACTTGTTTAAGACGGGGTCCACTTAAATTGATTCATGATACAGATATATACTATTTTGATGGTGTGGAGTCTGGACGTGTGGCACCGAATGGAGATAAGCGTCTCGACAGACGTCACAATATTTGAACAATGATGACGAAAACTGTTGTCTCTGTCGTGTCCGTGTGTCGAAAATCGTTATGCGCTTATTTTTTTATTTGATTTTGTGCGTGGCATAGATTTGCCGTGCGCAGAGGACGCTTGAGCAGGCGCGCACCTTAGCAGCTGCGCTAGCATCACAGCTAACGTTAGCCATGCCGCTACCTCGCTCTCTGCTGGGAGAGGACGTATACGTATGTGACGTATGACGTGACAGTATGTGACGTGTGAAGAAGGTGCGCTCGCTGTCTGTGAGAGGGAGACACAGGAAAGAGTGAGAAGAGCCTGTCGTGTAATGCCAGCAGCTAAAAGCAACTGCGTGAGAATTGTGGATGTGTTGAAGGTGTGCTGGAAAATGCGGAACGGAAATTACGGAGCAGCAGAAAAGTGGAATGTATTATTTAAATAGGTGCGTTGGAAAACACGGACCGGGGTTTTTTTTTAAACTGGATCTGGATCGGCATTTTCCCATGCCTTGCCGATACGCAATTTTTGGCAAATATCGGCAGCCGATTCGATCCAAATATCGGATCGGGACATCCCTAGTCTGGATAAACTAGGATATGTGTTCAAAGTCATGAGTATTGGTGTATAGTGGTGACGGAACTAAAACCAACGCAGTTGAGTTAAGTTAACTTTTGAACAAGTTGAACTCTGAAAACAGCGGTTCGGTCGCTACTCACGGTGGCGCATTCTAGCGTGAAGGGTGACGAATACACACATACTGTACCTCGTTAGCGGGTTAAACCAGTGCTAAATAATTGTTTAATACTGCATTCGATTGTTTGTCTCTGTAGAAGAAATAGTTAAATGCTGTTTGCGTGGGACAGCATAGGTTAAGGCAGGGGTCGGCAACCCAAAATGTTTAAAGAGCCATATTGGACCAAAAATACAAAAAAAAAATCTGTCTGGAGCCGCAAAAAAATTAAAAGCTTATATAAGTGATATAATGAAGTCAACACATGATATAAGTGTCGATATTAGCCTACTAGTAAAATGACTATGTGTCGCAGGCTGACACAAATCTTTGTTGACAGAAATGTTGAAATGTAATATTTATTCTACCCATTTTTACAACATTGGAAAATATTAGTAAAACACAGGCTTCCCAGGGGGTGAGATATCTCCTCTAAATTACTGCCTTAGAATGGCCAAAGGTATAGATGTGTGTGTCCAAGTTAAAGGAAATGGCGGGCTGTCTTCTCCGAATGGATTTATTACAATCTATGCAAGCTGGGTTACGTTTGCTGTGGTCTGGAACAACATGGCACACAAATCAGAAATGCAGGCAATATTACATACAGATAATACAGTATGTCATGAGAAATGCAGATATAAATGAAATACACAGAGGACATAGGAAATTAAATGAGCTCACATATACCTACAAGTGGGGCATAATGATGCAATACATACATAAAGCTAGCCTAAATAGCATGTTAGCATCGATTAGCTTGCAGTCATGCACTGACCAAATATGCTTGATTAGCACTCCACACAAGTGGATTACATCAACAAAGCTCACCTTTGTGCATTCACGCACAGCATAAAAAGTTTGGTGTACAAAATGAGACAAAGAATGAGTGGCATAAAACACGTCTTTTTCTGGCATTGTTGAAGAAAGTTATACATGTAAACAAACTATGGTGAGTTCAAGAACTGCCAAAATTAGTAGGACAAAATGGCGCTGGCCAAATACTCATGTTTAATATAAACACTGGGATTTCTAACAATTAGGGAGGTTTGTGTCATGGTGTCCTCCTCCCGAAACCATATTAAAACAAAAATATATTTTTCCCCCCATTTTTGAAAAAGCTCCGGGGAGCCACTAGGGCGGCGCTAAAGGGCCGAATGCTAGGGCCGCAGGTTGCAGGCCCCCGGGTTAAGGGAAGTCCCAAAGACAGAAGAAACCAGAGCACTGTATTTACTCGAGCTGCTGTGTTCATTTACTGTTTTCATCCAGCATGAAAAATCCGATGGTATTTATTAAGATAATTTATTATCACATTGATGTTATTTCTTAAGATCATTTGTTATTATACTGATGTTATTTATTAAGAAATAAACAATTCCGTGAAATAAACAGCGTCATTTATTTAATTGAAATTCATGCATATTAAAAATGTATTCATCCTTAACCTTTAAGCTACATTAATTATGACGGTGAACTTAAAACCGTTATATGCTGGCATTCCTGCCCTGACATTTGGCCTCTGTGCCCTCAAAAGGTTGACGACACCAAAGTGGCCTTGCCCCTAAAATGACAAAATTCCAGGCCTGATTAGTGAGATCCTTTTTTTAAAGCCTAATCACACGAGTTAACTCGTTACTTTCGACAGATCTATAAAGAAATTATCCTGAAGATTTCAAGGAGACATAGAAAGTCCTCAAAGGCCTGTTGTTTACATCTTTAAATAGGAATGGCCGTAAGTTACTTTTTTACTGCCTGGGGATAACAGTTGTGTTTCTTTTGGCCGTGTTGCTTCTTGGCTCTGCTGTTTTGACATTTAGGATGACATAGAGAGGCCGACAGAAAGTCTTCATTTGTTTTGATGTTGGAAACATGCAAGCCTCAGACTCATTTGTCTGTTTATTCAATTTAATAAATTACCTTGCATGTTACTTTTTTTGGTGGTGATTGTAGATCGTTTGTCTTAAACTGAAGCAAAAGTGATGAAACAGTCAGCCCGGCCCGCTCTCGTCTGGAAGCTGTTTGTTGTACTTGGCTTTTGTTTTTACATCGGAGCAGGGAAAAAGAAGCGATAACGAATAAAAACAAAGGAGATAACAGTACAGGCCAAAAGTTTGGACACACTTTCTCCTCATTCAATGCGTTTTCTTTATTTTCATGACTATTTACATTGTAGATTGCCACTGAAGGCATCAAAACTATGAATGAACACGTGGAGTTATGTACTTCACAAAAAAAAGGTGAAATAACTGAAAACATGTTTTATATTCTAGTTCCTTCAAAATAGCCACCCTTTGCTCTGATTACTGCTTTGCACACTCTTGGCATTCTCTCGATGAGCTTCAAGCCCACCTGTGAAGTGAAAACCATTTCAGGTGACTACCTCTTGAAGCTGTATGTGTGTGTATATATATATATATATATATATATATATATATATATATATATACTGTATGTATATATACATATCAGTGACGTGAGGTTGATGGCAGGTGAGGCACTGACTTCATCACAGTCAGATTTACAAACATATGAACCTTAAAGAGTATCTTATTCACCATTTGATTGGCAGCAGTTAACGGGTTATGTTTAAAAGCTCATACCAGCATTCTTCCCTGCTTGGCACTCAGCATCAAGGGTTGGAATTGGGGGTTAAATCACCAAAAATGATTCCCAGTCCATGCGCCGCAACTAAAGCCCTCACTTAAACTTTCCACGTGCAAGATTGAATCTATTTAAAAAAAGTGTAACCGAGGGTTTATAAATGTCGCCTATACTGTATGAAACTACAAAATAACAAACACGGAGGCTCCAGTTTACACGAGGACCACTTTATTTACCTTCCTTCAAAAACCTCCGCAACGTGACATCACTTCCGCTCTTAGCGCCTTCAAAATAAGAGCTCAAGGCATATACTGTATAACAGCGCATAACAGGAACTTAACATCACAAAGAGGAAAGCCCATGAAAATAGGTTACAAAAGTTATTTAATAAGAAGCCAAAAAGTGCAAAAACAATAATGTTCGTGTTGGAGGAGTTGTGAATTAGGTACACCTGCAGTCTGCAGGTGTATCTAATGTCGTGTCCTTGCAGTCATTCACAACTCCTCCAACACCAACATTATTGTTTTTGCGTCTTTTGCAGCCGTTTTATGATCGCTCAGCACAAGAAATACTTTACACACATACAGTTGTTGACAAAATACACTGTACATTATATACCTCAGCTAACTAAACTATGGAAATGTATAATATAGTTCATATAGCAATACAGTCTCACTGCACAGCAGGCCAGCAGTTAGCCGAGTCATTACGCAATCCATGTTGCGGCACTGAGTGACGTGCCTCAACTGGCTGCTGTTCACCGCACCGTCTTTTCTCAGTATTTGAACGGCAAATGTGAAAATTCAGCGATTTTGAATAAAAATAATCTAAAACTGGTGAAGTTAAATGGAAAATAACTTTATAGTATAATCACTGGATACATATAACAATTAAATTTTTTTTTTTTCTTTTTACATTTTTTTTCTTTCCATGACTGCACGTCACTGATATATATATATATATATTAGAGATACACGGTTTGCGGGCACAACCGCGGAGTCCGCGGATTATCCGCGAATCGGGCGGATGAAATTTAAAAAAATTAGATTTTATCTGCGGGTCGGGTCGGGTCGGGTCGGGCGATTGAAATTAAAAAAAATTTGATTTTAAATAGATTCAGGCGGGTGGCAGTTAAACCAATTCGGAAATATGATGTAGAGGCTAGCTACGGGGTGTTAGCCAATGGCTTTGGCTGGGGGGCGGGACTTCCGGGCAAGTTAGGGAAGTGACGTTGTTGACAGGAAGTGTTAGTTCGAGTTTTGCGGGGAAAGAGGGGAGACGCACATTGGAGCTGTTGTGTGGTTACATTGCATCTTATTACAATAAATACGAGACAAACGAATAAGTCTATGAGCCTACGTTCCTGGGAACATTACAATATATACATAGTTAAATGTTGTTACCCACATACGAAAAACGAGCAGGCACCTGCTGCATATGCCACAACAGAAGAAAAAAAAGAAAAAGAGATGGACACTTTTACGGAGCGGAGAAGGCCCCCGACGCCTCGCCGGGGTCCGGGACCGAGGCCCCTTCCCCCGAGAGGGCCCCACCGGGAGCCGTAGCCGCACCGACACCCCGCCTCGTCCGCCTTCGCCGCGGCCGGCGTCACGCGCAGCAGGTAAGCAGCTTACCTGCCCGCCACCCCCGTGGCCGGGGGCTCGTAACAGGGGTCACTCCGCGCGCTCCGCCCGCGCAGCTTACCTGCCCGCCACCTCTGTTGCCGGGGGCGCGTAACAGGGGTCACTCCGCGTGCAGTGCGCTCACGAAAGGGGTGGGGCTCACCCTGGTTGATATAGACAGCAGCTAGGACGGTGGCCATGGAAGTTGGAACCCGCTAAGGAGTGTGTAACAACCCACCTGCCGAATCAACTAGCCCTGAAAATGGATGGCGCTGGAGCGTCGGGCCCATATACCCGGCCGTCGCCGGCAGCGAGACGCGCTTGGAGGTGCGCTCAGCGCGGCTCCCATATGATTGCGCACTGGTGTGCGTCTGGGTCGTGACAGCGTGGCGCGCGAATGTCTGTGCTGCGTTGGATCAGTCTCCTTTCTTTAACAGGCAAAAGCTTTATAACCTCACTAATGCCTTGCATCGTCTATATTAGATATATAACAACGGGCGGGTGCGGGCGGATGGCGGGCGGATGCAGTTCTGATCAAATGTTAGATCGGGTGGATTGCGGATGGTTGACGACTTTCTGATGCGGTTGCGGATGAAATAATTGCCTATCCGCGCATCTCTAATATATATATATATATATATATATATATGTATGTGTGGGGAAAAAAAATCACAAGACTATTTCATCTCTACAGGCCTGTTTCATGAGGGGGGTACCCTCAATCGTCAGGAGATTTCTCCTGACGATTGAGGGTACCCCCCTCATGAAACAGGCCTGTAGAGATGAAATAGTCTTGTGATTTTTTTTCCCCACACATACATATATTGCGCTCTACTACTGTATCGAGCACTATTTTTTGGATAACCTTATTAAGACATATATATATATATATATATCTATATATATACCGTATATTACCAAATAAACGCCCTTGAGCAAATAACCGCCCATGTTCTAATAGCCGCCCGGGGTCTGACCCCATTTTGGAACTCAACCGCCTCTTCCTAATAACCGCCTATGTCCAAATGGGTTGTTATTTGCATAATTTAGATTAAAATGCTACTGGGGTTGCGTTTGCTGCAGTATTATTGTTTTGATGGTTTTATAGAGTACTTGGTCCATAATTGTATTTTTCCTGTATGCTGCTTTATTCTAAACTTGGAGTACTGTAGCCTTTATTTTAATTAAGTGACAGTATTATTGTTCTGTTTTGATGGTGGGTTTTATACTTGAGTACTTGGTACCATAATTTCATTTTTCCCGGTAGGCTGCTTTATTTAAAAGGTTTATTTATTTTTAGTATTGGTATTCTATCTGACAATTGTTGCACTACTGCCATGTTGAAGCCTTGTTGATCTCTTGTCTTTTGATAGCCTACCTCATGTTGATCTCTTGTTTTCTTGTTTGTATGTTTACAATAGCTTTTACATTTAAAGTTTTTTGTACGAAAAAGAAATACTGGACAGTAACCATTGTAACCAAATAATGGCCTGGTGCAGGCTGGTGCAAAAATATATAAAAGCCTTGTGCAAATAACCGCCTGCTTCTTTTAAACGCCTGTCTCCAAAATCGATTTTGTGAAATAAACGCCCGGGCTACTATTTGGTAATATACGGTATATATATATATATATATATATATATATATATATATATATATATATACTGTATATATATATATATGCATATATATATATATATATATATATATATGCATATATACTGTATCTATATATATATATATATATATATATATGCATATATATATATATATATATATATCCATATATATATATATATATGCATATATATATATATATATATATATATATATATATATATATATATGCATATATATATATATATATATATATATATATACAGGTAAAAGCCAGTAAATTAGAATATTTTGAAAAACTTGATTTATTTCAGTAATTGCATTCAAAAGGTGTAACTTGTACATTATATTTATTCATTGCACACAGACTGATGCATTCAAATGTTTATTTCATTTAATTTTGATGATTTGAAGTGGCAACAAATGAAAATCCAAAATTCCGTGTGTCACAAAATTAGAATATTACTTAAGGCTAATACAAAAAAGGGATTTTTAGAAATGTTGGCCAACTGAAAAGTATGAAAATGAAAAATATGAGCATGTACAATACTCAATACTTGGTTGGAGCTCCTTTTGCCTCAATTACTGCGTTAATGCGGCGTGGCATGGAGTCGATGAGTTTCTGGCACTGCTCAGGTGTTATGAGAGCCCAGGTTGCTCTGATAGTGGCCTTCAACTCTTCTGCGTTTTTGGGTCTGGCATTCTGCATCTTCCTTTTCACAATACCCCACAGATTTTCTATGGGGCTAAGGTCAGGGGAGTTGGCGGGCCAATTTAGAACAGAAATACCATGGTCCGTAAACCAGGCACGGGTAGATTTTGCGCTGTGTGCAGGCGCCAAGTCCTGTTGGAACTTGAAATCTCCATCTCCATAGAGCAGGTCAGCAGCAGGAAGCATGAAGTGCTCTAAAACTTGCTGGTAGACGGCTGCGTTGACCCTGGATCTCAGGAAACAGAGTGGACCGACACCAGCAGATGACATGGCACCCCAAACCATCACTGATGGTGGAAACTTTACACTAGACTTCAGGCAACGTGGATCCTGTGCCTCTCCTGTCTTCCTCCAGACTCTGGGACCTCGATTTCCAAAGGAAATGCAAAATTTGCATGGTTGGGTGATGGTCCACGTTGCCTGAAGTCTAGTGTAAAGTTTCCACCATCAGTGATGGTTTGGGGTGCCATGTCATCTGCTGGTGTCGGTCCACTCTGTTTCCTGAGATCCAGGGTCAACGCAGCCGTCTACCAGCAAGTTTTAGAGCACTTCATGCTTCCTGCTGCTGACCTGCTCTATGGAGATGGAGATTTCAAGTTCCAACAGGACTTGGCGCCTGCACACAGCGCAAAATCTACCCGTGCCTGGTTTACGGACCATGGTATTTCTGTTCTAAATTGGCCCGCCAACTCCCCTGACCTTAGCCCCATAGAAAATCTGTGGGGTATTGTGAAAAGGAAGATGCAGAATGCCAGACCCAAAAACGCAGAAGAGTTGAAGGCCACTATCAGAGCAACCTGGGCTCTCATAACACCTGAGCAGTGCCAGAAACTCATCGACTCCATGCCACGCCGCATTAACGCAGTAATTGAGGCAAAAGGAGCTCCAACCAAGTATTGAGTATTGTACATGCTCATATTTTTCATTTTCATACTTTTCAGTTGGCCAACATTTCTAAAAATCCCTTTTTTGTATTAGCCTTAAGTAATATTCTAATTTTGTGACACACGGAATTTTGGATTTTGATTTGTTGCCACTTCAAATCATCAAAATTAAATGAAATAAACATTTGAATGCATCAGTCTGTGTGCAATGAATAAATATAATGTACAAGTTACACCTCTTGAATGCAATTACTGAAATAAATCAAGTTTTTCAAAATATTCTAATTTACTGGCTTTTACCTGTGTATATATATATATATATATATACATATATATACATACAGTCATGATCAAAGGTTTACATAGTAAAGAACATAATGTCATGGCTGTCTTGAGTTTCCAATAATTTCTACAACTCTTATTTTGATGTGATAAAGTGATTGGAGCACATACTTGTTGGTCACCAAAAACATTCATAAAGTTTGGTTCTTTTATGAATTTATTATGAGTCTACTGAAAATGTGACCAAATCTGCTGGGTCAAAAGTATACATACAGC
This sequence comes from Nerophis lumbriciformis, assembly GCF_033978685.3. Classification (NCBI taxonomy): domain Eukaryota; kingdom Metazoa; phylum Chordata; class Actinopteri; order Syngnathiformes; family Syngnathidae; genus Nerophis; species Nerophis lumbriciformis. The sequence continues at coordinate 12,644,543 of NC_084550.2, read as the reverse complement.
AATGTTAATATTTGGTTACATGTCCACTGCAATAAGGCGCTTTTGGTAGCCATCCACAAGCTTATGGTTGAATTTTTGACCACTCCTCTTGACGAAATTGCTGCAGTTCAGCTACATGTGTTGGTTTTCTGACATGGAGTTGTTTCTTCAGCATTGTCCACACATATAAGTCAGAACTTTGGGAAGACCATTCTAAAACCTTAATTCTAGCCCGATCTAGCCATTCCTTTACCACTTTTGACGTGTGTTTGGGGTCATCATTGTCCTGTTGCAACACCCAACTGCGCCCAAGACCCAACCTCCGGGCTGATGATTTTAGGTTGCCCTGAAGAATTTGGAGGTAATCCTCCTTTTTCAAGCACCAGTTCCATTGGCAGCAAAACAGGTCCAGAGCATAATACTACCACCACCATGCTTGACGGTCGGCATGGTGTCCCTGGGATTAAATGCCTCACCTTTTCTCCTCCAAACATATTGCTGGGTATTGTGGCCAAACAGCTCAATTTTTGTTTCATCTGACCACAGAACTTTCCTCCAGAAGGTCTTATCTTTGTCCATGTGATTTCAAATTTGGTCACATTTTCATAAAAGAACAAAACTTCATGAATGTTTTTTGTGACAAACAAGTATGTGCTCTAATCACTCTATCACAAAAAAATTAGAGTTGTAGAAATGATTGGAAACTCAAACAGCCATGACATTATGTTCTTTACAAGTGTATATAAACCTTTGGGTAGCGGGGGGTGTATATTGTAGCGTCCCGGAAGAGTTAGTGCTGCAAGGGGTTCTGGGTATTTGTCCTGTTGTGTTTATGTTGTGTTACGGTGCGGATGTTCTCCCGAAATGTGTTTGTCATTTTTGTTTGGTGTGGGTTCACTGTGTGGCGCATATTTGTAACAGTGTTAAAGTTGTTTATACGGCCACCCTCAGTGTGACCTGTATGGCTGCTGATCATGTATGCCTTGCATTCATTTGCGAGTGTGTGAAAAGTCGTGGATATTATGTGACTGGGCCGGCACGCAAAGGCAGTGCCTTTTAAGGTTCATAGGCGCTCTGTATTTCTCCCTACGTCCATGTACACAGCGGCGTTTTAAAAAGTCATAAATTTTACTTTTTGAAACCGATACCGATAATTTTGAAATTGATACCGATAATTTCCGATATTACATTTTAAAGCATTTATCGGCCGATAATATCCGCAGTCTGATATTATCGGACATCCCTAAGGTATATGTGTGTGTATATATATATATATATATATATATATATATATATATATATATTCTGTTCATAACTTTTATGGACAGAATTTCTAGGCGCAGTCAAGGCGTTGAGGGGATCCGGTTTGGTGGCTGCAGGATTAGGTCTCTGCTTTTTGCAGATGATGTGGTCCTGATGGCTTCATCTGGCCAGGATCTTCAGCTCTCACTGGATCGGTTCGCAGCCGAGTGTGAAGCGACTGGGATGAGAATCAGAACCTCCAAATCCGAGTCCATGGTTCTCGCCCGGAAAAGGGCCATCTCCGGGTTGGGGAGGAGACCCTGCCCCAAGTGGAGGAGTTCAAGTACCTGGGAGTCTTGTTCACGAGTGGGGGAAGAGTGGATTATGAGATCGACAGGCGGATCGGTGCGGCGTCTTCAGTAATGCGGACGCTGTAAGAAGGAGCTGAACCGGAGGGCAAAGCTCTCAATTTACCGGTCGATCTACGTTCCCATCCTCACCTATGGTCATGAGCTTTGGGTTATGACCGAAAGGACAAGATCACGGGTACAGGGGGCCGAAATGAGTTTCCTCCGCCGGGTGGCGGGGCTCTCCCTTAGAGATGGGGTGAGAAGCTCTGTCATCCGGGAGGAGATAAATGGGTTGTACTTGTATAGCGCTTTTCTACCTTCAAGGTACTCAATCAAAGTAAAGCCGCTGCTCCTCCACATCGAGAGGAGCCAGATGAGGTGGTTCTGGCATCTGGTCAGGATGCCACCCGAACGCCTCCCTAGGGAGGTGTTTAGGGCACGTCCAACCGGTAGGAGGCCACGGGGAAGACCCAGGACACGTTGGGAAGACTATGTCTCCCGGCTGGCCTGGGAACGCCTCGGGGTCCCACAGGAAGAGCTGGACGAAGTGGCTGGGGAGAGGAAAGGCTGGGCTTCCCTGCTTAGGCTGCTGCCCCCGCGACCCGACCTCGGATAAGCGGAAGAAGATGGATGGATGGATACATACATACATCTACATACATATACATATACATATGTATACGGGGACAGCATGGCTCGGTTGATAGAGCGGGTGTGCCAGCAACTTGAGAGTTCCAGGTTGAATCCCCGCTTCCGCCATCGTAGTAACTGCATGAAATATAATTGACAGTTTACTTTTACCAAGTTTGAGACGAAGCAGCAGCAGCCCAATCAGTGTGTCAACAATCGCAGCGTAAGCTAGCATTAGCTCAATGCTATCATAGCGCCGCTAAAATAGTGTGTCTGCGTTAGCACTTCTAATAACAATATAGCTCATAATTGGCTATTTTTCTGGTCACTGACGTGTATTGTTGGCCGGGACTGCAAGAATGGGAAGAAAAGTATTTGTCAGGAATGTCCCTGACAGTTTGGTTAAGTTTGAGTTTTTCCTCTGTTTGTTTTATTTCCTGTCAGCACTCTTATTTTGGTTCAGTTTCCTGTTTGTCTCTCTGAGTGCTGTCCCCTCAGCTGTGGCTGATTGGCACCTGGCCACACCTGGTGTCAATCAGCCAGCTGCTATTTATACCTGCCCTGCCCTCCAGTCACTGCTGGATTATTGTCAATGTCGAGATGATTGTCAAGGTCAGTGTCATTTATACTTGTCGATGTCATTTATACTTCTTGTTGTAGCTCTGTCTACTTCTGTTCACTCTGCTCATGTCATAGTTCATCCTGCTCGTTTCTTGCCACGTGAGTTTTGTTTATTCGTGTCACATTAAGTGTTTTTGTTTCTTGTCCATAGTTTAGCCTTTGTGCTAGTTTCTGTTCATAGCCAAGTTTGTTCTCCGCCTTTTGTTTGTACCTTTTTGTTTGTTTCTTGTTATAGAGTTAAATTAAATCATGTTTTCCTGAACAAAGCCTGCCGTCTCTGCATCTTGGGGTTCGTCACCTACAAACTCTGACAGTATTAAAGAAAAGTATTTGACAATAAATCTGTAAAAGGTAAACTAACCATGCACTAATGCATTATTGTGTACTCATATTTTTACTGTCTAAATATGTATTTTTTTGTACATTGCTTTTCAATGTCATCTATAATACAGTATCTGTATTCAACAGTTATACAATTTCAACTTCTACAGTATATTTCCGTTTGCACCTTACACTAAATAATCTTGTAGAATTTTACAACATTTTGCTGAGTCTCAGGAGGATATTACGATTTTCAACATATAAATGTTAGATATTTTAGTATTTCAATGGGTTCCCGATATCAGTGTTTTTCAACCTTTTTAGAGCCAAGGCACATTTTTTGCGTTGAAAAAATCCGGAGGCACACCACCAGCAGAAATCATTAAAAAAGGAAACTCAGTTGACGGTAAAAAGTTGTTGTCGCAATTGTTGGATATGACTTTAAAGCATAACCAAGCATGCATCACTATAGCTCTTGTCTCAAAGTAGGTGTACTGTCACCACCTGTCACATCACGCCGTGACTTTTTTTTTTAGTTTTTTGCTGTTTTCCTGTGTGTAGTGTTTTAGTTCTTGTCTTGCGCTCCTATTTTGGTGACTTTTTCCTCTTTTTTTGGTATTTTCCTGTAACAGCTTCCTTTGAGCGATATTTCAAGCATCTACTTTGTTTTAGCAATCAAGAACTGTTGATTATCATATCATGTTCGAATGTACTTTGTGGACGCCGTCTTTGCTCCACAGTAAGTCTTTGCTGTCGTCCAGCATTCTGTTTTTGTTTACTTTGTAGCCAGTTCAGTTTTAGTTTCGTTCTGCATAGCCTTCCTTAAACTTCAATGCCTTTTCTTAGGGGCACTAACCTTTTGTTTATTTTTGGTTTAAGCATTAGACAGCCTCCCGCTGTTTCCGACATCTACAAAGCAATTAGCTACCGGCTGCCATCTACTGATATGGAAGAGTATTATATGCTTACTCTGCCGAGCTCTAGACAGCACCGACACTCAACAACAACACACCATTTGCAGACTATAATTACTGGTTTGCAAAAAATATTTTTAACCCAAATAGGTGAAATTAGATCATCTCCCACGGCACACCAGACTGTATCTCAGTGGTTGAAAAACACTGCCCTTTATAAAAGGTGAATTCAATGATGGTAAGCAATATACACACAAATATGTGTAAAACGTGTATTTACAAAATGATGTCTATGATATTATTCTGTTCTCTGCCACAGTACAGTCATAGCCAAAAATGGTGGGAGTGACCTTAATGTCATCAATCATCCTTTTTACGAAATAGCGATCAGAGCAGTGGCGAGTCTAGCTTGAATGGCTTCTTAGTTGAGCCTCCATTTCTTTCATTTTCCTTTCCTCCCCTTCTGCCTGTATTGATTTTGCAATAAAGACATTGTTGATACACCAACTCAATGGAAGGTCAACTGGGACAAATTAATTAAATCCATCTTTAAATAATTACCTCAATGTGTCATTATTTACAAAACCCAAAACAGTGTAGTTGGCACGTTGTGTAATTCGTAAATAAAAACAGAATACAATTATTTGCAAATCCTTTTCAACTTATATTCACTTGAATAGACTGCAAAGACAAGATATTTAATTTTTGAACGAAGAAAACACTTTTTTTTTTTTGGCAAATAATCATTACCTTAGAATTTAATGGCAGTAACACATTGCAAAAAAGTTGGCACAGGGTAATTTCTACTACTGTGTTACATGGCCTTTCCTTTTAACAACACTCAGTAAATGTTTGGGAACTGAGGAGACCAATTTTTGAAGCTTTTCAGGTGGAATTATTTCCCATTCTTGCTTGATGTACAGCTTAAGTTGTTCAACAGTCCGGGGGTCTCCGTTGTGGTATTTTAGGCTTCATATTGTGACACACATTTTCAGTGGGAGACAGGTCTGGACTACAGGCAGGCCAGTGTACTACCCGCACTCTTTTACTATGAAGCCACGCTGTTGTAACACGTGCAGAATGTGGCTTGGCATTGTCTTACTGAAATAAGCAGGGGCGTCCATGATAACGTTGCTTGGATGGCAACTTATGTTGCTCCAAAACCTGTATGTACCTTTCAGCATTAATGGTGCCTTCACAGATGTGTAAGTTACCATGCCTTGGGCACTAATACACCCCCATACCATCACAGATGCTGGCTTTTCAACTTTGCGCCTATAACAGTCCGGATGGTTCTTTTCCTCCACGTACACAGTTTCCAAAAGCAATTTAAAATGTGGACTCGTCAGACCGCAGAACACTTTTCAACTTTGCATCCGTCCATCTTAGATGAGCTCGGGCCCAGAGAAGCCGGCGGCGTTTCTGGGTGTTGTTGATAAATGGCTTTGGCTTTGCATAATAGAGTTTTAACTTGCACTTACAGATGTAGCGACAAACCATTGTTACTGACAGTGGTTTTCTGAATTATTCCTGAGCCCATGTGGTGAAATCCTTGACACACGCTTTTTGATGCAGTACCGCTTGAGGGATCGAAGGTCCGTAATATCGTTTATGTGCAGTGATTTCTCCAGATTCTCTGCAATAGCTGGTTGATAAATGTTGTTCTTAAACTGTTCGACAATTTGCTCATGCATTTGAACACAAAGTGGTGACCCTCGCCCCATCCTTGTTTGTGAATGACTGAGCATTTCATGGAAGCTGCTTTTATACCCAATCACGGCATCCACCTGTTCCCAATTAGCCTGTTCACCTTTGGGATGCTCCAAATAAGTGTTTGATGAGCATTCCTTAACTTTCTCAGTCTTTTTTGCCACTTGTGCCATCTTTTTTGAAACATGTTGCAGGCATCAAATTCCAAATTAGTTAATATTTGCAAAAAAAAACAAAGTTTATCAGTTCGAACAATAAATAACTTGTCTTTGTAGTCTATTCAATTGAATATAAGTTGAAAAGGATTTGCAAATCATTGTATTCTGTTTTTATTTACCATTTACTCAATGTGCCAACCTCACTGGTTTCAGGTTTTGTAATTATAATTGGAATTGAATATGTAATTGTCGGTAAATAACTTATTATAAAAGTAAATGATAAATGATAAATGGGTTGTACTTGTATAGCGCTTTTCTACCTTCAAGGTACTCAAAGCGCTTTGACACTACTTCCACATTTACCCATTCACACACACATTCACACACTGATGGAGGGAGCTGCCATGCAAGGCGCTAACCAGCACCCATCAGGAGCAAGGGTGAAGTGTCTTGCTCAGGACACAACGGACATGACGAGGTTGGTACTAGGTGGGGATTGAACCAGGGACCCTCGGGTCGCGCACGGCCACTCTTCTACTGCGCCACGCCGTACATTTTAGTTATTCAAATAATTATTTCAAAATCTAATTAATTATATAATCATTATTGATTCCTAGAGATGTGATGTTTGCGAACCAATCAAGTCTTCTGAACGCCTTGTTTAAGTAAAAGATGAGTCCTGATTCGCAGTTTTGAGATGTTAGTTTGGGAGCCCTTTTTTTAATGAACATGCAGATGCAAGTCACCCGACTGGCAACTGAACTGAAAACATTTTACATTTTCAAATTATTTTTATTTTTAATTGATTTTGTTTATTTACTTTTATTTTATGTAGTTTTGCGTTTTTTTTAAATTCATTTTTATGGTTCATTGTTTTGATCTATGTCTAGCATACACACACACTACAATGTTGTATTTACATTTTTATGTCTATTCTGTTTATTCTGATCTACATCTTATTTTATAACGGCAACCAGTGATTATTTTGTTGCTAAAGAATAATAAAATAACAGTAAAAAACAAAAAAAAGACCTATAGTAGCAAGCCAGTCTTTTCAATGGCTCCTTTAAAGGAAAGAACCATAAATCCCGTCTTTATTGATTTTATTATTTTATTGTTTATTGTTTAATTTTATTGTTTAATTTATTATTTCATTATTTATTTAATATTGTTGTATGGTTGAATTGATTATTTCATGATTTATCTAATTATTTTATTAACCTGTGTGTCAGCTGGGGGTGTATACTGAGTTCCGGTATTTTTTGGTATCATTTCCGAATTAGTAGGATCGCTAAGATTCTGTACAAACGGTATGGCAATGTATTTTTTTAATCCAGCTGTGCTAGCCGTGCCTGCTGTCACACTCACTAAAGTTGCTGCTGCTATGCATAACAAGACACAGGCAGGATCTGATGATCAGCTTGGAGTAATCACAAATAAGGAAGCAACACCACACAAAAGTTTAACAACAATATTTCTTCCACAAAAGTCCCCCAAAGTCACGCACGCTAATAAGTTAATAACAGTTTGAAGTGAACAAGCTTTACTCACGACCACCAATACCGTGCTTCATCAACCGTAATCGTATTGATCCCAGTAATCGACAAGCCAATATTAATCCATTCGGAAAAAAAATAAATTTAGATAATATAATAATCCATAAAGTTACTCTGAAGCAAAAAAAGCATCCGCTGACAGGTCTTTAGTTGCCGTCTAACGTCACTCCAAATTGATTGTATTGATATATATTATATATTCTATATCAGTGTTTCTTAACCATAGGGGCAGCGAATGTCCCTTATAGGGCCGCCGAAAAGTGTTCCTCAGCTGTGGTCTGTATGGGCAGCAGTGGTATTCAGTCGCAATACACTTTTCCACCACTTGTGGCAGTAATGACAATATCAAACAAACAGAAGAAGTCTGGCACTAAAGTCATAGAGGCGTTTCTTAAAGCGCAAAAATTATGACTGAAGTGGTGAAGCTTTCCATTTTCACTTACAAACCCCGTTTCCATATGAGTTGGGAAATTGTGTTAGATGTAAATATAAACGGAATACAATGATTTGCAAATCCTTTTCATTCCATATGCAGTTGAATATGCTACAAAGACAACATATTTGATGTTCAAACAGATAAACATTTTTTTTTGCAAATAATTATTAACTTTAGAATTTGATGCCAGCAACACGTGACAAAGAATTTGGGAAAGGTGGCAATAAATACTGATAAAGTTGAGGAATGCTCATCAAACACTTATTTGGAACATACCACAGGTGAACAGGCAAATTGGGAACAGGTGGGTGCCATGATTGGGTATAAAAGTAGATTCCATGAAATGCTCAGTCATTCACAAACAAGGATGGGGCGAGGGTCACCACTTTGTCAACAAATGCGGGAGTAATTTGTTGAACAGTTTAAGAAAAACCTTTCTCAACCAGCTATTGCAAGGAATTTAGGGATTTCACCATCTACGGTCCGTAATATCATCAAAGGGTTCAGAGAATCTGGAGAAATCACTGCACATAAGCAGCTAGGCCCGTGACCTTCGATCCCTCAGGCTGTACTGCATCAACAAGAGACATCAGTGTGTAAAGGATATCGCCACATGGGCTCAGGAACACTTCAGAAACCCACTGTCAGTAACTACAGTCGGTCGCTACATCTGTAAGTGCAAGTTAAAACTCTCCTATGCAAGGCGAAAACCGTTTATCAACAACACCCAGAAACGCCGTCAGCTTCGCTGGGCCTGAGCTCATCTAAGATGGACTGATACAAAGTGGAAAAGTGTTCTGTGGTCTGACAAGTCCACATTTCAAATTGTTTTTGGAAACTGTGGACGTTGTGTCCTCCGGACTAAAGAGGAAAACAACCATCAGGATTGTTATAGGCGCAAAGTTGAAAAGCCAGCATCTGTGATGGTATGGGGGTGTATTAGTGCCCAAGACATGGGTAACTTACACATCTGTGAAGGCGCCATTAATGCTGAAAGGTACATACAGGTTTGGAGCAACATATGTTGCCATCTAAGCAACGTTACCATGGACGCCCCTGCTTATTTCAGCAAGACAATGCCAAGCCATGTGTTACATCAACGTGGCTTCATAGTAAATGAGTGCGGGTACTAGACTGGCCTGCCTGTAGTCCAGACCTGTCTCCCATTGAAAATGTGTGGCTCATTATGAAGCCTAAAATACCACAACGGAGACCCCCGGACTGTTGAACAACTTAAGATGTACATCAAGCAAGAATGGGAAATAATTCCACCTGAGAAGCTTAAAAAATGTGTCTCCTCAGTTCCCAAACGTTTACTGAGTGTTGTTAAAAGGAAAGGCCATGTAACACAGTGGTGAACATGCCCTTTCCCAACTACTTTGGCACGTGTTGCAGCCATGAAATTCTTAGTTAATTATTATTTGCAAAAAAAAAATTAAGTTTATGAGTTTGAACTTTAAATATATTGTCTTGTAGTGCATTCAATTGAATATGGGTTGAAAAGGATTTGCAAATCATTGTATTCCGTTTATATTTACATCTAACACAATTTCCCAACTCTAATGGAAACAGGGTTTGTACATTTTACTGACATGTTATTTAAGAAACATAAATATGAATATGTATTATTAATTTAGTTAGTGTATTTTTAACAAAGGATTGTTTTTGTAATCCGCCTGACCTCAGCCAATATCAGGCCTGGGCAATCATTTTGACTCAGGGGCCAAAATTTAGAGAAAAAAATGTGTCTGGAGGTCAGTATGTCTATTTTTAGGAAAACTAATACAAAAACTCACAATAATATCTGATTGAATGCTAAAAACCTTATGACAGACCGCCTGAAAAAAACGGAATGGAATGGAAACACCTAGAATGTACATGAAAATAAAGAATGTGGGATTCACATTATTAACTATGAACGATAAAACACTGAATATTGACAACATATGAACGTCACATGCTCTCTCCATCGACATATTTTACAATCAAGCGGAACGCAACAAAAATGCAACAAACACAGCGAAATAAGAACACAATGGATAAAAAAAAAAAAAAACACCTACAATCTGATATATCTGATGTATCACTAAGCTTTAGAAATATGTTGTAAAAATCTCCTTCCGCGTCTGTCCCTGATACCCGCATTTCAGGCTGGCCGCTCTGGAAACACTCTGTGGAAACACTCTGTGGAAACACTCCCCACCCACACTTCTTGGTGCCTTGTCTGAGCTGCTGTGACGTATATTACCATAGTAACTAATTAGAGTACCATAGTAACTAATTAGATGACCATAGTAACTAGTATATCATGCAAAATCCCAGATTCCAACCATTGAAATACATTGTACCGTATTTTTCGGAGTATAAGTCGATCCGGAGTAGAAGTCGCACCTGCCGAAAATGCATAATAAAGTAGGAAAACAACATATATAAGTCGCACTGGAGTATAAGTGGAGGAGTTCAAGTACCTCGGAGTCTTGTTCACGAGTGGGGGAAGAGTGGATCGTGAGATCGACAGGCGGATCGGTGCGGCGTCTTCAGTAATGCGGACGCTGTATCGATCCGTTGTGGTGAAGAAGGAGCTGAACCGGAAGGCAAAGCTCTCAATTTACCGGTCGATCTACGTTCCCATCCTCACCTATGGTCATGAGCTTTGGGTTATGACCGAAAGGACAAGATCACGGGTACAAGCGGCCGAAATGAGTTTCCTCCGCCGGGTGGCGGGGCTCTCCCTTAGAGATAGGGTGAGAAGCTCTGCCATCCGGGAGGAGCTCAAAGTAAAGCCGCTGCTCCTCCACATCGAGAGGAGCCAGATGAGGTGGTTCGGGCATCTGGTCAGGATGCCACCCGAACGCCTCCCTAGGGAGGTGTTTAGGGCACGTCCCACCGGTAGGAGGCCGCGGGGAAGACCCAGGACACGTTGGGAAGACTATGTCTCCCGGCTGGCCTGGGAACGCCTCGGGGTCCCACAGGAAGAGCTGGACGAAGTGGCTGGGGAGAGGGAAGTCTGGGCTTCCCTGCTTAAGCTGCTGCCCCCGCGACCCGACCTCGGATAAGCGGAAGAAGATGGATGGATGGATGGATGGAGTATAAGTCACATTTTTTGGGGAAATTTATTTGATAAAACCCAACACCAAGAATAGACATTTGAAAGGCAATTTAGAATAAATAAAGAATAGTGAACAACAGGCTGAATAAGTGTACTTTATATGAGGCATAAATAACCAACTGAGAACGCGCCTGGTATGTTAACGTAACATATTATGGTAAGAGTCATTCAAATAACTATAACATATAGAACATGCTATACGTTTACCAAACAATCTGTCACTCCTAATCGCTAAATCCCATTAAATCTTATAAGTCTAGTCTCTTACGTGAATGAGCTAAATAATATTATTTGGTATTTTACGGTAGTGTGTTGTTAATTTCACACAAAAGTCGCTTCTGAGTATAAGTCGCACCCCCCGGCCAAACTATGAAAAAAACTGCGACTTATAGTTCGAAAAATCCGGTATAGTTCAAGACTTCCGGGCATTTGAAAACATCACTGCACATCATAATGGCAGCTACAGTTTCCATATTAAAGATCTAACAAAATTATTTGGGAATGTCCGGCGGAAAAGCTTAACAGTCCGCAATTTGCCCAGGTCTGGCCTATATAATAATCATTGCGATTAGCAAATGCTTTCATATTATTTGACGAGGTTGCAAACTGTAAGTAGGTTAGATATAACTATTGAATACCATTAAAATCAAAAGTAAAATCATTCATTCAGTGTTAATATTTGAGTGGGCTCCGGGTCCCTCTTTAGTAGAAACGTTGGGCCACGAGGTCAAAAAGTATAAGAACCCCTGTTTTATATGATATGCCATGTGAAAGGTCTGTGTCCTGCACATGAATGCCATACATAAATATTAGTTCCAGCTGAGTTGTAATGAATAGAAACACAGCAATGGATCTGAGTGGTGTTTACAAGATGATGACATAACAACTGCACTGTCACATAGTTGACTTCAAGCTGTTTGTTTACATGCTTTTTTTTTTATTTCTCTTTGCTATTTGACCTTTTTGGACCCTAATTAGAATAAAAAACTAAAAATCATCTTTTGATATGATGTACTTAGTCCATAAGTAACAAACGTGTACTTCATGTTAAGTGACATGTTAATTCTTATTTTTACACTTTTTTTTTCCAAATTCCATTGTATGTTTTACTCTTCTGACACCACCAGATGGCAGTATAAGTGTCCACAGACCCCAATTCAGTTGTGTACACAATTTTGGAAATAAGAGCTAAAAGGTGCTGTCCACGAATGTGGCCACTAAGGCCTTTAGAGGTTAATGCTCAAAAAGCAGGTGTTGACATGAGACTTCCCGGCTGTCAGATGTGACATGATGTTGGTGGCGTACAACCTCTTGCGCAAATAAAAATGGTAATAAATCATGCATTTTTTTCATATATTTACCGTACTCACACCAATAACATATTGTACAGATCAGAGTAACAATGAATATCGGTTCCAGTAAAACCCTAACGATTTACATCCCTGGTGTCAGCACTTTTTGAATGTATTTTATCCGTCAAAGTCTGTGGGCGGGTCCTAACACCTGATTGGTTAGTCGGCAGTTCCACTTGTTTGTGGAAGTTCGACCAAAGAACCTTTTTCCCACCTTTTTCGAGGCGCCGTAAGTGGCGACTAAGCATAGTTCCTGTATAATCTTTGTCTAATCTTGAACGGGTTTGTGGTGAAAATGACGTTTCTTTGTACTTGTGCAGTGACAATAAAGAGCATAACATACCATACCATCATACTTGCCAACCCTCCCGAATTTTCCGGGAGACTCCCGAATTTCAGTGCCTCTCCCGAAAATCTCCCGGGACAACCATTCTCCCGAATTTCTCCCGATTTCCAGCCAAACAACATTATTGGGGGCGTGCCTTAAAGGCCTACTGAAACCCACTACTACCGACCACGCAGTCTGATAGTTTATATATCAATGATGAAATCTTAACATTGCAACACATGCCAATACGGCCGGGTTAGTTTACTAAAGTTCCATTTAAATTTTGCGCGACATATCCTGCTGAAAACGTCTCGGTATGATGACGTAAGCGCGTGACGTCGCGGATTGTAGAGGACATTTTGGGACAGCATGGTGGCCAGCTATTAAGTCTCTGTTTTCATCGCAAAATTCCACAGTATTCTGGACATCTGTGTTGGTGAATCTTTTGCAATTTGTTCAATGAACAATGAAGACAGCAAAGAAGAAAGCTGTAGGAGGGAAGCGGTGTATTGCGGCCGACTTCAGCAACACAAACACGGCCGGTGTTTCATTGTTTACATTCCCGAAAGATGACAGTCAATCTTTACCATTGGCCTGTGGAGAACTGGGACAACAGAGACTCTTACCAGGAGGACTTTGAGTTGGATACGCAGACACGGTACTGTGAGTACGCTTCCAAACATTTTATCGCTTGCCCGTACGTGCGTGGCGCTATGTGCATGTCACGCACGTAACTTTGGGGACTTTGGGGAAATATATGTGCTGTATGAACTTTGGGGAGGTGAACGGTACTTTGGGCTGTGGGATTGAGTGTGTTGTGCAGGTGTTTGAGTTGTATTGGCGGGTTATATGGACGGGAGGGGGGAGGTGTTTGTTATGCGGGATTAATTTGTGGCATATTAAATATAAGCCTGGTTGTGTTGTGGCTAATAGAGTATATATATGTCGTGTGTTTATTTACTGTTTTAGTCATTCCCAGCTAAATATCAGGTCCCACCCGCCTCTCACAGCATCTTCCCTATCTGAATCGCTCCCACTGCCCTCTAGTCCTTCACTCTCACTTTCCTCATCCACAAATCTTTCATCCTCGCTCAAATTAATGGGGAAATCGTCGCTTTCTCGGTCCGAATCGCTCTCGCTGCTGGTGGCCATGATTGTAAACAATGTGCAGATGTGAGGAGCTCCACAACCTGTGACGTCACGCTACTCGTCTGCTACTTCCGGTAGAGGCAAGGCTTTTTTATCAGCGACCAAAAGTTGCGAATTTTATCGTCGATGTTCTCTACTAAATCCTTTCAGCAAAAATATGGCAATATCGCGAAATGATCAAGTATGACACATAGAATGGACCTGCTATCCTCGTTTAAATAAGAAAATCGCATTTCAGTAGGCCTTTAAAGGCACTGCCTTTAGCGTCCTCTCTCACCTGAAAAGGAGACTATTATATACGTCTCCGTTATCCATAGGTGTATCTATAACCCATAAAGTAGGCAGGCCCGGAGCTATTTCTCAGCGGGTTTATTGCAGCCGGCACGTTAATACACTGACACACAACATCCGGATTCCCATCATGCATTGCTTCAAAACTACGGCAAGTAGTTATGTCCAAAATTTCCAGTCGGACAACTATTGGAGGCGTGCCTTAAAGGCACTGCCTTTAGCGTCCTCTCTCACCTGAAAAGGAGACAATTATATATGTCTCCGTTATCCATAGGTTTATCTATAACCCGTAACACAGTGGCCGAATGGATATAGTCACTCATGAACGGTCAGAGAAGCACAAAGCTGGTCACAGCCCAGTATTATGAGCCACCATGCTAAATGGAGACCCGAGGGTGTAACATATGCCGAGACAAAGATGGCTATGCTGATGGCTGCAAGAAACATCCCGTTCTCATTTGCGGTTGTTTTCAACAAATCCGTGAAGGATATGTTCCCGGATTCAGAGATCGCTCGCCATTACTCAAATGCAAATTCGTAATACAACGTAAACCGTCGGCCAACCAAAAAGTAAACACAGAAGACTATACGACTATACGGTATAGTGTTCTGTGGTTACTTTTTGGTTGGCCAAGCGGACGTGACGACAGGCTGTCCTCACTCAGGTCCTCACCGACCTGGAGGGGGCGTGCCTTAAGTCCGGCTGGAAATCGGGAGAAATTTGGGAGAATGGTTGTCCCGGGGAGAGGCACTGAAATTCGAGAGGGTTGGCAAGTATGAGATATTCTCACTTCTTTTCTTTTGTCGAGCACAAAGAAAATAACATTTTAGTTAAATGTAAGTTGTGTCTTGGATCAAAGATCCCGTCTACTGCCCAAAACAACAATTCAAATCTGCCTGGTTAGGCTCTGTGTATGTTACGTGTGCCTTCCTTAGGTGAAGCCAGCTTTACAGCTATGTTGTTGATTGATTGATTGATTGATTGAAACTTTTATTAGTAGATTGCACAGTACAGTACATATTCCGTACAATTGACCACTAAATGGTAACACCCGAATAAGTTTTTCAACTTGTTTAAGTCGGGGTCCACTTAAATTGAATCATGATACAGATATATACTATCAAATATATACTATCATCATAATACAGTCATCACACAAGATAATCATCAGGGTATATACATTGAATTATTTACATTATTTACAAACCGGGGTGTGGGATATGGAGGGGGGGCAAGGGGGGGGCGGGGTAGGTTTGGTTGGTATCAACACTTCTGTCATCAACAATCAGCATCAACAATTGCATCATCAGAATAATGAACATTGGAACAGTGTAGGACTGACTTGGTAGGATATGTATAGCAAGTAGTGGACACAGAGAGAGAGAGATCAGAAATTATAAGAAAAAGTGACTACATTTGATTGTTTACATTTGATTATTTACAATCCGAAGAGGTATTATGTGGAAGGGAGGGTGTTAGTTTAGGGTTGTAGTTGCCTGGAGGTGTTCTTTTAGTGCGGTTTTGAAGGAGGATAGAGATGCCCTTTATTTTACACCTGTTGAGAGTGCATAGAAAGAGAATGAGTTAAGACCTTTGTTAGTTCGGAATCTGGGTTTAACGTGGTTAGTGTTAGTGTTAGTGTTATTATGCTGTTTGTTACTTATGTATGTTATGTTGCAGCTATTTAAAATAGTTTTGTCAATTTGTTCTGGCCTGAAATAAATTGGCCCTTTGAAACATATCTTTGTCTTTGTGTGTTGTATGTAGAGCACATTGCTTAGCAGAGTTCAGTGATGCAAATGTATGTCAAGTTGATCAACAGATTGTATTATTCTCCAGTGCAATAACAGTACTGAAATGAAGGCTAAAAGGGCATTAATGGGAGCTTTAAAAAAAAAAAAGTAGAAGAAGTAACTAAATAGTTACTTTTCACGGTAACGCATTACTTTTTGGTGTAAGTAACTGAGTTAGTAACTGAATTACTTTTGAAATAAAGTAACTAGTAACTGTAACTAGCTACTGGTTTTCAGTAACTAACCCAACACTGAGTACAGTACAGTTAGTAGAAATACTTGAATTTCAGTGAAATATAAATATACTCCTCCCCCCTTAACCCCGCCCCCCGGCCGCGCCCCTCATCTCCTGAATTTGGAGGTCTCGAGGTTGGCAAGTATGCATACCATACCCAGTGTTGGCGTTAACGCACTTTTTGTGTTTTTTTTACGCATTGAAATCAGAAAGGACGCGCAATCCCGGAAGCCCGCAGGTCCCCAGGATGCAGATTTTTTATTTTTTACCGCCCGGCTTGCCTGTTTTTTTATTTTATTTTATCGATTATCGCTTTCCGTCTGTGTTTTGTTTTGTTTATCCAATCCAATCCAATCCACTTTATTTATATAGCACATTTAAACAACAAGAATGTTTCCAAAGTGCTGCACAGCCATGTTAAAAACAATATTAAAAACAATATTATGCTCCACCAATGACTGAATTAAAAACAAAAAAAACAAAAAATAAAACCAATATAAATAAATATAAAACCAATATAAATATATTTGCCGGATCAAATTTCCATGCCCGTTTATTGCATTTTTTGGTCGTAAATTTTGATTCACCGAAAGTTTTATCAATCACAAATACTGCCTCAGTTTGCACTCGGAAAACTTTACCGCGAGGGGCTGTCAAAGGAAAGTCTTCACTAAGGTGAGTGTAAAGTCAACCTTTTTAACTTCATCCTGTGCCATGATTCCAGTAAATGAGTTGTTTTAGTCTTTGTGAGTCCATGGAAGCTTCACTTTTAAGCTAACCAGCACTCGACCAGACTCCTCCACCTCTAAAACATACTTTGCCTGTCAACAAACGGGGAAAATATGTGCCTTTTGAAGTGTTAATTTGCGAGGAGTGTTCAAAAGGAGTCTCTTGGAGAAGTGGCTGACAAGTTAGCAAGTGTCACCCGCATCGCTGACAGTGACGTCATCACCGTCATTGTTTATTGAAGCAGAGATGCTGACTGTGCGTTATGATAAACCATATTTGCCAACCGTCCCGAATTTTCCTGGGGACTCCCGAATTTCAGTGCCTCTCCCGAAAATCTCCCGGGACAACCATTCTCCCGAATTTCTCCCGATTTCCTGCCGGACTTAAAACACGCCCCCTCTCGGTCCGTGCGAACCTGAGCGAGGACAGCCTGTCGTCACGTCCGCTTGGCCAACCAAAAAGTAACCACAGAACACTATGTTCTGTGGTTACTTTTTGGTTGGCCAACGGTTTACGTTGTATTGCGCACCCTGACGGCAAGTGTGGGAGTCGGTTCTGAAGTATGAAGTAAAGACACGTAACTTCGTCATCTCGCCTGGTTATTGACTCCAACCCAGAATATTACACTGCCCATACCTATGCTCCTTCAAAGGCTGTGCTACTGGGTGCAAAGCATTGCACTTTCAAATACAACAATGAGTAGAGAGGAGTGTTATGTGTGTATATGTGTAAATAAATTAACACTGAAAATCAAGTATTTATTTTATTTATATATATATATATATATATATATATATATATATATATATATATATATATATATATATATATAAAATTCACTGTAAGTCAAGTATTTATTTTATTTATATATATATATATATATATATATATATATATATATATATATATATATATATAAATAAAATAAATACTTGACTTACAGTGAATTTTATATATATATATATATATATATATATATATATATATATATAAAATTCACTGTAAGTCAAGTATTTATTTTATTTATATATATATATATATATATATATATATATATATATATATATATATATATATATATATATAAATATAAATAAAATAAATGACTTACAGTGAATTCTAGATATATATTCATATATATATTCACTGAAATACTTAAATTTCAGTGAATTCTGGCTATAACTATACTCCTCCCCCCTTAACCCAGCACCGGCCCCGACTACCCCCCAAATCTCCCGAATTTGGAGGTCTCAAGGTTGGCAAGTATGTGATAAATGCGCATGCGTCGCCAGGCTCTCCTTTTTATCGATAGACTTATCAGATTTAATTTGTTATCATCTATAGCAGGGATGTCAAAAGTGTGGCTCGGAGGCCATTGGCGGCCGGCATCTAATGTTTTAAAGTACCGTAGTACATTCTAAAAATACTATTCAAATAAACAAAAACATAACAAAAGTGGAATAAAAAAGCTTACAGGTGAGATGTAATTTAGAAAAAGTTGCAATGTTGACTAATAAAAGAAAGCTGTTTTTTTTTCTTCTTTAAAACGGTCGTTGCTCAAAACATAATATTGAATCAAAATCAGTGTTATTATGAATTATTGATCTATCCAAGGCTCCGATTACTTCACATCAAATATTCCACTTTGAAAAATATTTTTTTGTGGAAGATTTTGCATATTTTGTGTGTTAGCCATAAAAAAACATAGTTTTCTTAAACAAAAAGGGCAGAAAACAAACAAACAAAATAACAACATAAAAAAACAATTCAGGATTGACAGATAGATCTGAAGTTGATGTAGACCATGGGTATCAAACTCTGGCCCGTGGGCCAATTTTGGACCGCCGTGTAATTTCACTTGGCCCGTGAGGTAACATCAAATTAACACTAAAGCTGGCCCGCCGATTATATACAGCGGCGGTCCCGCGGTACACCGCTAATTGTCATACTTGCCAAACCTCCCGGGAGACTCCCAAATTTCAGTGCCCCTCCCGAGAATTGTAACGTCCCCTTTTAGTCCAGTCCAACGAGTGCTGGCTCAGTTACATAATATGTGCGGCTTTGGCACGCACACACAAGTGAATGCAACGCATACTTGATCTTCAGCGATACAGGTTACACTGAGGGTGCCAGTATATGTGTGTGGGGGGGCGGCGGGGATTGGAGGTAGTGGGGGTGTATATTGTAGCGTCCCGGAAGACTTAGTGCTGCAAAGGTTTCTGGGTATTTGTTCCGTTGTGTTTATGTTGTGTTACGGAGCGGATGTTCTCCCAAAATGTGTTTGTCATTCTTGTTTGGTGCGGATTCACAGTGTGGCGTATATTTCTAACAATGTTAAAGTTGCTTATACGGCCACTCTCAGTATAAACTGTATCGCTGTTGATGAAGTATGCGTTGCATTTACGAGTGTGTGCGTACAGGAGCCGCTCATATCTTGTGACTGGGCGGCACCTTGTTCGAAGGGATGAAAAGCGGACGTGACGTCAGCTCGTAGAGGACGTTAAAAGCAGTGCCTGTAAGGCACGCCCCCAAGACTGTGGACTACGAGGTATAATGAAGCCTGAGCCCCGACATCAATGAACTAGCATCCAAGAAAAGATGGCAGGTATCTGGCTTGGGCACATCAGGTTAGATCAGTGTGTTGCAAACTGAGCAGTGTAAAGTCCTGAATGGTTGATTTATTCATTATTTGATTTTCATATTTATTAGCCTGTGGAAAAAGTTAATGTTGATATTTACCTCAGAAGGCTGCAAATAGAAAAGAGGCATTCAATTTTTATTTAAATTGTATTTGATATGCCATTGATATTTTTTAATTATTATTATTATTATTATTATTTGAAACTCGATTTTGCATGTCACTATAAAGCTATATAAGCCTTGCTTGTTCAATATTTAATGCAAAACTTGTTTGGGTCCCTATCAAAAAGGTTAATTTGTTCAACCTTGGCCCACGGCTTTGTTCAGTTTTAAATTTTGGCCCACTCTGTATTTGAGTTTGACACCCCTAATGTAGATTCGACAGATTTAAGCGTTAAATAAATAATGTATGTATGCCATGGCACACGGTTATCATCATTTCATGACCGAAGCAAAAACCTTTTTACACTTTTATACTGGAATAAATACACCTACAACTTATTAAATAAAAATATAGAAAAAACTATTGGCAGCGGTAAAGTTTAGATCCATGAATGAAAGAAGAAAGTGAATGAATGTTTATAATTGAATACATTTACATATGCATAAACATTTATTTTCTTTTGTATTATTTTTTAAATGAATTAATTAAGGTTTATAACAACCCTTTTCACAATATAGAATGTGAGATATAACAAGTTAATGCATACATTTATCATTTCTTTTCAAAACGGTGACAAAAAAGTGTGACCCCAAAAATGTACTGTGGGACCCCATTTTTATGACTTGAAAATTCCTAGCACCAACACTGCATACCATACCATACCACATCAATTTCGACCAGAAAAGTGGAGGACTACTGGTCGATATCTTAGTCTGAAAATGCGGAAACAGCTCCGACAACTTCAACAAATTCCTCGACTTTAACGTCTACATGCTGTGGGTCAGCAAGGTATTGCTTCCAAACCATCCGCAAGGTTTAAAATATCTCCCAACAACTCCCCAAAAAAGTATGAATTTATCCTCCTCAGTCGTCATGTTTTGAAAGACTTCCAAAGTTCCAGGCTTCAGACCAAAGTAATCGGTTTGACGGGTAAAATAAATTCATAAAGTACCGATACAGAGGTGCATGAATCAATTAAATAAATCATTAGATCATGAAATAAATTATTACATATTGAATTGTGAAAACAATAACTAATTAAATAGTTAAATTGATTATTTCTTGATTTAACTATTTCATTAAGCTGTATTAGCCGCGCCCGCTGACTTTAATGGACGAGTTTGACGCATACAATAAATTCACAGCTTCATGAAATAATCAAAGAAATCTTTAATTATGAAATAATTCATCAAAAAAATAATCAATTACATGGATAAAAATATCATTAAATATATAAACAATGAATAATCTCAGTGGTTAGAGTGTCCGTCCTGAGATCGGTAGGTTGTGAGTTCAAACCCCGGCCGAGTCATACCAAAGACTATAAAAATGGGACCCATTACCTCCCTGCTTGGCACTCAGCATCAAGGGTTGGAATTCAAGATTCAAGATGCTTTATTATTGTCCATTCTTTAACATGTACAAGACACATAAGAACTGAAATTTCATTTTCGGCACAGTCCCACTAAGAGCAGACATACGTTACAAGGGGACAAGACAAGACGGGACCGCCAACGGGTCAGCCACTTACGGCGCTCCTTAAAAAAGGTGGGAAAAAGGTGACATTGGGAAAGGGGGAAGAGTAAAAAAAGTATCAGTCTAAGGCTGGACCCTCGGGAGGGGTCCAGACTGAGTCCAAGGAAAAAACCTCACATTGCATAGCACACATAAACATGATACATGTAATCACAACAACTCGCAACAGAGGCGGGGGTGGGGGGGATTTGGGGCCCTGGAGGCCGGCTTCCGCTATAAAGCGCTACTCAGCCGTCCACAATCCCGAAGAGGAATTAAGCAGTGGTGAAGGCGTTGATTGGAGGAGGGGCGGGTGCGTGCATGTATGCCCAATTAACTTGGGTGAGATGTTGAAATGTTTTTGTGGACTGGGGCCGATCTCAAAGTTCGACAACCAGGTGTTATTGAAAAATAGGAAGGTCAAAAGCGTCCATCGTTGAGGAATTGGGGGTTAAATCACTAAAAATGATTCCCGGGCGCGTCCACCGCTGCTGCTCACTGCTCCCCTCACCTCCCACGGGGTGCTCAAGGGTGATGGGTCAAATGCAGAGAATAATTTCGCCACACCTAGTGTGTGTGTGTGACAATCATTGGTACTTTAACTTTAACTTTAAAATATTGTAATATTGAAATAAATAAATACTTAACTCCATCCATCCATCCATTTTCTACCGCTTATTCCCTTTGGGGTCGCTGGAGCCTATCTCAGCTACAATCGGGCGGAAGGCGGGGTACACCCTGGACAAGTCGCCACCTCATCACAGGGCCAACACAGATAGACAGACAACATTCACACTCACATTCACACACAAGGGCCAATTTAGTGTTGCCAATCAACCTATCCCCAGGTGCATGTCTTTGGAGGTGGGAGGAAGCCGGAGTACCCGGAGGGAACCCACGCAGTCACAGAGAGGACATGCAAACTCCACACAGAAAGATCCCGAGCCCGGGATTGAACCCAAGACTACTCAGGACCTTCGTATTGTGAGGCAAATGCACTAACCCCTCTTCCACCGTGCTGCCCCAAATACTTAACTGATTAAGTAATTAAATGTAATTTTACATTAAATACATTAATAACACTTGTATGTATTTAATTCCAATTATAATTCATTAATGACATATTTGATATACCGTATTTTTTGGAGTATAAGTCGCTCCGGGGCATAAGTCACACCGGCCGAAAATGCATAATAAAGAAGGGAAAAAACATACATAAGTCGCACTGGAGTATAAGTCGCATTTTTTGGGGAAATTTATTTGATAAAACCCAACACCAAGAATAGACATTTGAAAAGCAATTTAAAATAAATAAAGAATAGTGAACAACAGGCTGAATAAGTGTACGTTATATGAGGCATAAATAACCAACTGAGAACGTGCCTGGTATGTTAACGTAACATATTATGGTAAGAGTCATTCAAATAACTATAACATATAGAACATGCTATACGTTTACCAAACAATCTGTCACTCCTAATCACTAAATCCCATGAAATCTTATACGTCTCGTCTCTTACGTGAATGAGCTAAATAATATTATTTGATATTTTACGGTAATGTGTTGTTAATTTCACACATAAGTCGCTCCTGAGTATAAGTCGCACCCCCGGCCAAACTATGAAAAAAACTGCGACTTATAGTCCAAAAAATACGGTATTTGATATTTACTTTTTCAAATTTGATTGATTTTGTCCCATTTGACCCACCATAGACGTAGAATTAGACTTGGACCAACTTTAATGATCCACAAGGGAAATTGTTCCACACAGTAGCTCAGTTACAAAGGATGGAAAGGACAATGCAGGTATAAAATAGACTAAAAACGTACCATAGTAGCAATATAAAATATAACATATATATGTAATATTTACATAGTATATGTACAGTATATGATATATACTGATATATTATATTATATTATATGTTTATATCATATACACCTCTCATTCCCCTCGTCTTGCTAGACGTTATAGTATGAATCTTTTTTTTTGCACCTCATCATTGCGGCGCCCCTTGCAGAATGCTGCCGCTGAGAGAAGATCGAAAGGGTCTGTTTTCCAGCAGGCTTTTCTCGTTTACGATCCCCACAAAAATGGCTTGTTTTTTTTCATTACAAATCGACAGATGCGTAAAGTGATTCTTGAAGAAGAGATCCCGAGACCCTGAAATGAAGTCACTGCCAACATTTCCGTGCTCAACTGGCATGTGCGTCAAAATCCCCGCTTAAATGTAAACTATGAACTCCTCACCTGTGTCGTTGTCCACTTTCCTCCCATTCACGGTGTCCACAAGGCAGCACAGAGGGATGACGAGCATCAACCAGTAGAGGTGTTTCTCTGTTAGCTTCATCTTCCTCCCGATGGAGAGATCTGTGCATGAAATCATTTGCTTATTGCCAGAACAGATTCCAAAACTGCAAAAAAACCAGCCAATGCTCACATTTCCGTCTTGCTTCTGCTGCTCCTGACTTGATAAGGACTCTTGCTGCTCTGAGGAGATTCCACTCTGTTTTGACTTGTCTGAAGACTCAGTACGCTCCGCCCACCTGCTTGACACACTGCAGGGGATGATGCAGTGAAGGGCACTTAGTTGCCCTGGTAACATGCACTAAATAGGTACAATACATATTACAGTAGGTCTTCTTTGTGCTAAGGAAAGCTCCTTTGTCGTGACTTTATAGAACAAAACCAACATGTTTATAATAAGGTTGTCAAATTTAATGCATTAACTCATGCAATTAATCACGACAAAAAATTGCATCAACACAGTTAAATACGCAATTTATTCTCACTACACGTTCTCCTTTACATTAATTGCAAATGGTTGCTGGAAAGAAATAATCTGACCGATGTGCTCGCTGGCAAATTTCACTTCAAAATACATCCCAACGGAACTCTCGAGCAGTGGTTCTTAACCTTGTTGGAGGTACCGAGCCCCACCAGTTTCATATGCGCAGTCACCGAACCCTTCTTTAGTAAAAAATAAAATGTTTTTTTTTTTTTTCAAATTCAAGACAAAGTATGGGGGAACATATTCTAAGTAACAACGACTTAATGTAGGGTTTTTTGGACACTCTGGGAACATTTTCTAAGTAACAAAGACTTAATTTAGAGCAGTGGTTCTTAACCTTGTTGGAGGTACCGAACCCCATTAGTTTCATATGCACATTCACCGAACCCTTCTTTAGTGAAAAATTAAATGTTTATTTTCAAATTCAAGATAAAGTTATATGATTTTGGTAACCCTTTAGTATGGGGAACATATTCTAAGTAACAAAGAATTATTTGGTTAGGGTTAGGGTTAGAGGGTTAGGGCCAGGGTTAGAGTTATAATAAGGCCATGCCGAATAAGGCATTAATAAGTACTTAATAGTGACTAGTTAAGAGCCAATATGTTACTAATTTGCATGTTAATAAGCAACTAATTAATGGTGAATATGTTCCCCATACTAAAGTGTTACCATGTTTTTTTAATGGTGCACAAAATGAACCGTGCATGAACATCACCTTGTTCAAACAACAAAACCAACACAGGGCATAAACTCACAACAAATTACACACCTGCAAATTGTCATGTCTGTGTAATCATGTTTTTGTTTTAAGTCATGTTTTTGTTTAGTTATAGGAATCTTTGGTTTCTGGCTTTTCACTCCCTTGTCTTGTTTGCATGATTATCCATTAGTTTCCCCCATTTCCACGTTTGGACTCATTGTGCACTCTTGATTGTCACCATAGCAACCCATTAGTTTTCACCTGTCACGTCACGCACCTGTTTCACGTCTTGAGTCACGCACCTGTTTTCGTTAATCATGTCTGTAGTATTTAAGTTCAGTGTTTTTCAGTTTGGCTTTCTGACGACCTCACACCACATGTATGCTCTGTTCATTTTTTCATGTCCATGTTCACGCTGCTCCTTTTTTGTCCATGCCAAGTAAGTTTTCTTTATTCAAGCCATAGTTTGCAAGTTTTGTTTAATTGTTCATAGTTTATTCTCCGCCACTGTGCGCGCTTTTTGTTTGATCCTTTTTTTGTATTTATAGTCTTTAAATAAATCATGTACCTCCATTCCCGTCTCGCCCGAGCCAACTTTCCGTTGCATCCCGGAAAAGCAAACTCCCAAGATCAAGTCGTGACACAAATCAGTCAGCTGTTGCCCTATCCGTAATACGCCGATAGGGAGAAGTTTTTATTTACACGATGAGTCGGGTGTGTTTTGACCTCCGCCGAACCCCTGAGGCCGACTCACCGAACCCCTAGGGTTCGGTCGAACCAGGTTAAAAACCACTGATTTAGAGTTATTTGGTTAGGGTTTGGGTTAGGGTCAGGGTTAGAGGGTTAGGGTTATAATAAGGTCGTGCCGAATAAGGCATTAATAAGTATTTAATAATGACTAGTTAAGCGCCAATATGTTACTAATTTGCATGTTAATAAGCAACTAATTAATGGTGAATATGTTCCCCATACTAAAGTTTTACCATGTTTTTTTACTGGTGCACAAAATGAACCGTGCATGAACATCGCCTTGTTCAAACAACAAAACCAACACAGTGCATAAACTCACAACAAATTACACACCTGCAAATCAGTCTGACTTCTGCTGTTGCCGTATCCGTAATACGCCGATAGGGAGAAGTTTTCATTTACGCGATGAGTCGGGTGTGTTTTGACCTCCGCCGAACCCCTGTGGCCGACTCACCGAACTCCTAGGGTTCGATCGAACCCAGGTTAAGAACCACTGATTTAGAGTTATTTGGTTAGGGTTAGGGTTAGGGTCAGGGTTAGAGGGTTAGGGTTATAATAAGGCCGTGCCGAATAAGGCATTAATAAGTACTTAATAATGACTCGTTAAGAGCCAATATGTTACTAATTTGCATGTTAATAAGCAACTAATTAATGGTGAATATGATCCCCATACTAAAGTGTTACCATGTTTTTTTTTACTGGTGCACAAAATGAACCGTGCATGAACATCACCTTGTTCAAACAACACAACCAACACAGTGCATAAACTCACAACAAATTACACACCTGCAAATCAGTCAGCTGTTGCCGTATCCGTAATACGCCGATAGGGAGAAGTTTTCATTTACGCGATGAGTCGGGTGTGTTTTGACCTCCGCCGAACCCCTGTGGCCATTTTACCGAACCCCTAGGGTTCGATCGAACCCAGGTTAAGAACCACTGATTTAGAGTTATTTGGTTAGGGTTAGGGTTAGGGTTAGGGCTAGGATTAGGGTCAGGGTTAGAGGGTATTTTAATAAACGGCCTAATAATGTTGTTTTATGCACACTGTGTCGAGCGGAAATGGCGTATCACAGCAGCACAACGGCTATGAACGAGCATCTAAAAAGAAAACATCCGACAGCGTTCTTCCCATCACCATCAACGAGTCAATCATCCGCGTGAGTATACGTTGTCATTATTACACAAAAACATGAATGTGTTATTTGTATCTGCGTTGTAAATTCATAAACTAAAGCACCGTTTTGCTCTGAGAGGCGCGTTTGGCGTGCCTGTTCAGTGTTTACAAAGACGCGCTCCTCTTTAACGCTAACGTTAATAAGTTGTACAAATACCTTTTACAACATTAACAGTTACATATACTATCTTTAACGCTAACGTTAATAAGTTGTGCAAATACCTTTTACAACATTAACAGTTACATATACTATCTTTAACGCAAACGTTAATAAGTTGTACAAATACCTTTTACAACATTAACAGTTACATATACTATCTTTAACGCTAACGTTAATAAGTTGTGCAAATACCTTTTACAACATTAACAGTTACATATACTATCTTTAACGCTAACGTTAATAAGTTGTGCAAATACCTTTTACAACATTAACAGTTACATATACTATGTACAAACGAACAATTAACTTCACTTTAATCATACTATCGTTGTGTTATTAACCCAATTTAACAAGATAATGTGTGTAGTTTAATTAACCTTTTGTATTAAAGTAAGCTGTATTTGGGTATATTTAAAATGAAAATTAATTGTTGTCTCTTATGTTGCAGCAAACGACAAAGCAGTGTCCAGGATTTTTTTCCAAAGAGGCATGGGACTGAATGCACACCCCAAGTGGCCGCTGACCTGACTGATGGTGTCCCGGAAATGATGGTCATAGACATGAGGCCATTAAATATGGTAGAAGGGGAAGGGTTTCAAAAAATGATCAAACGGTTTCACTCTGGCTACACACTACCATCAAGAACCCACTTCACTAAGCTTATGGAGCAAAAATACACAAAGAAAATGAATGAAGTCAAAGCAATCCTGAAAAATGTGAAAGGAAAACTGACACTCACAACTGATGCATGGACAAGTATGGCCACTGAAGCTTACCTTGGTGTCACCATTCACTTTGTTGATGATGAGTGGGAGCTTGCCTCAATTAACTTGACAACAATGCCCCTCAATGAAAAGCACACTGCAGAAAACATTGCCTCTTGGATTGAGGATGTTGTCAATAAGTTTGAAATAAACATAAAACTAGTACAAGTCATTGTACATGACAATGCTGCAAATGTTGTTGCAGCTTTAAGAGTTCTTGAGGAAAGACATGGTGTTTCATCCCTCAGATGTGTTGGCCATACTCTACAGCTTGTAGTTAACCATGCTCTAAAGGACAACCACATCAGCAGAGCTTTAGGAGCAGCAAGAAGTTTGGTCGAGCACTTCAGAAAAAGTGAGCTATCCAGTACAAAACTAAAGGTTAAGCAAAAACAAATGGGTTCTCCAGACCACAGCCTCATACAAGATGTGTCTGTGAGATGGAACAGTTCCTTTTACATGATTAGTCGCCTGCTTGAGCAGAGGTGGCCAATAACAGCAACTCTGTCAGATCCGGAGGTCACTCAAAGAGGGAAGCATTTTCTGGATCTTAAGGCTGACCAGTGGAGCTTGCTTGAAGAACTTGAACAAGTTCTGAAACCTTTTGAATGTGCAACTGTGTACCTGAGTGGAGAATCTTATGTAACAGTTTCCGCTGTCCCTCTGCTGGTCAAAGGGCTTCGGAAGGCTACACAAACTGCTTTTGAAAATGCATCAATCAAGTGTTTCCAGGTCACTGCTGCACGTGAGATAACATCCAGGTGGGAAGCCGAGACCACATTCAAAGATGATGGACCAAATGTGTGCATATTAGCAGCTGCACTTGACCCACGATTCAGGAAGCTGAAATTCCTGACTGCAGATGAGTGTTTAAAAGTTCAATACAAGCTGCATGCAATAGTTCTGGAGGAGAAAAGAAGGGAAAAAGAGACACACGCTCAACAGGGCACAGCAATGCAAGTGGAAAGACCAGATGCTGACAGGCGGCCTGTATCTTTACTAGACACACTTCTTGGCTCAGATTCAGATGAACTCAGCAACAATGAGGAAGACAACAATGACAGTAATGATGCTGAAATGGTCAGAAACGAGTTAGTGTCTTATTTTGGAGAATCCCCCATTTCCAAGGATGAAAACCCATTAAAATGGTGGAAAGAACATCAGGCAAGGTTTCCAAATCTGGCAATGCTGGCTCGGTCTTACCTCTCAGTTCCAGCCACATCGACCCCTTCTGAGCGCCTATTTTCAGCTGCTGGGAATATTGTAAACAAGAAAAGAACCAGCCTCACCCCAGAGCATGTAGACATGCTAACCTTTCTTCATTACAACTGTTAGTCACTCACTGGAATGAGTAGAATTGGTTATAGTGTACTGTGTTGGACTGGATGTTTATTTTGCACATTTTAAAAGCAATACTTAATGTTTACAGTGCTCCAGAATATTTAGATTGGCACAAATGTTTACAGTGTTACAGAATGTTTTGCCATGTTTTCAATGTTGACTGAGTGGCCATACTTTTTTTTTTTGGGAAATAAAAGCCATGCCTTTTGAAAAAACTGGCCTAAATTTATTTTTTTCATCTTAATTTTAAATTAAAAAAAAAATTGGTAAAAGGAAAAATAATCTATAGATTAATCGAAAAAATAATCTATAGATTAACCGATTAATCGAAAAAATAATCTATAGATTAATCGATAGAAAAATAATCGTTAGCTGCAGCCCTAATATATATATATATATATATATATATATATATATATATATATATATATATATATATATTTATACACATATATATATACATATATATATATATATTTATACACATATATATATATATATATATATATATTTATACACATATATATATACATATATATATACATATATATATATGTATATATATATATGTGTATAAATATATATATATATATATATATATATATATGTGTGTACATATTAACATATATGTGTATGTATATATGTACATATATGTGTGTATATATATATATATATATATGTATATATATATGTGTATAAATATATATATATGTATATATATATATATGTGTGTGTACATATTAACATATATGTGTATGTATATATGTACATATGTGTATATACTGTATATATACTGTATGTGTGTATATGTATATATATATATATATATATATATATATATATATATATATATATATATATATATATATATATATATACATATATACATACAAAGCCCAAAACCAGGGAAGTTGGCAAGTTGTGTAAATAAAAACAGAATACAATGATTTGCAAATCCTTTTCAACCACAATGCAATTGAATAGACTGCAAAGACAAGATACTTAACGTTCGAACTGGAAAACGTTGTTATTTTTTGCAAATATTAGCTCATTTGGAATTTGATGCCTGCAACCTGTTTCAAAAAAGCTGGCATAAGTGGCAAAAAAGACTGAGAATGTTGAGTAATGCTCATCAAACACTTATTTGGAAAATTCCAGAGGTGAACAGGCTACTTGGGAACGGGTGGGTGCCATGATTGGGTATAAAAGCAGCTTCCATGAAATGCTCAGTCATTCACAAACAAGGTTGGGGCGAGGGTCACCACTTTGTCAACAAATGCTTGAGCAAATTGTCGAACAGTTTAAGAACAACATTTCTCAATGAGCTATTACAAGGAATTTAGGGATTTCACCATGACCTTCGATCCCTCAGGCAGTACTGCATCAAAAAGCGACATCAGTGTGTAAAGGATATCCCCACATGGGCTCAGGAACACTTCAGAAAACCACTGTCAGTAACTACAGTTTGTTGCTACATCTGTAAGTGCAAGTTAAAACTCTACTATGCAAAGCCAAAGCCATTTATCAACAACACCCAGGAACGCCACCCACTTCGCTGGGCACAAGCTCAGCTAAGATGGACTGATGCCAATCGGAAAAGTGTTCTGTGGTCTGACGAGACCACATTTCAAATTATTTTTGTGTATTAGTGCCCAAGGCATGGGTAACTTACTTATCTGTGAAGGCCCCATTAATGATGAAAAAAGGTACATACAGGTTTTGGAGCAACATATGTTGCCATCCAAGCAACGTTATCATGAACGCCCCTGCTTATTCTTCTTATTTCAGCAAGACAATGCCAAGCCACGTGTTACAACAGTGCGGCTTCATAGTAAAAGAGTGCGGGTACTACACTGGCCTGCCTTTAGTCCAGACCTGTCTCCCATTGAAAATGTGTAGCACATTATGAAGCGTACAATATGACAACTGAGACCCTGGACTGTTGAACAACTTAAGCTGTACATCAAGCAAGAATGGGAAATAATTCGACCTGAAAAGCTTAAAAAATTGGTCTCCTCAGTTCCCAAACGTTTACTGAGTGTTGTTAAAAGGAAAGGCCATGTAACACAGTGGTAAAAATGCCCCTGTGCCAACTTTTTTGCAATGTGTTGCTGCCATTAAATTCAAAATTAATGATTATTTGCAAAAAAAAAAATAATTAGTTTTTCAGTTCGAACATTAAATATCTTGTCTTTGCAGTCTATTCAATTGAATATAAGTTGAAAAGGATCATTGTATTCTGTTTTTATTTACGAATTACACAACGTGCCAACTTCCCTGGTTTTGGGTTTTGTATATATGTATATATGTACAAACATGTACAAACATATGTACAGGCTATATACTGTATGTGTGTATATATATTGTTACCTTACATGCAGTCGGCTTTGGGCCCACGGCCAAATTCTTTTTAGCAAATTGCGACCCCAAAGTCAAAAGGTTTAATTTAAGGTATTCCAATACAACAGCAGTATCATACATAATCCTATTACAAATACTGTACAATATTGCACAAAATTGTATTGGCACTTTCTGAGATGTACTCATTTAACCCAGAATATAAAACAACCAATCTTTAGAAATATATTTAAAGACAAAATCACAAACTGATTCCAGTAAAAAAAAAGGCATATCATGTTTCTTAGCTTAGTAATGAATGCTTCATTCATCATTATCGAAGTTGGTTTCATAATTCCTCCTCTGTTGTTTGCCACATTGACCAACTTTGTGTCACGGCAGCATCAGTCTCAGGATTTGTGAGTGACAAAAAAAATGTCAAAATGAGGAGTTTTACGCAGCTTACTGCGAGGATTGTTTTCCCGGGATGCAATCGGACTACTCTGGACAAGGCGTGCAGGTAAAATCATGATTTAATCTTGACTCAAAAAAGGGTACAAACAAAAAGCGCTCAAGGCAAAGGCACAACTTAGCGAAGGAAACAAAAAACACTTAGCGTAAACTATGGACATGAATAAACAAAAGGCTTTAACTATGGAAACGAGCAGCATGAACTGTGGTATCGCATGACATAAGCAAGACTTACTGTGGCAAGAAAAGAGCATGTACAGAGCATGAAAAGATCATCAATGTCGCCAGGCTGACTAACTGGCAAACGACAGGCTTAAATAGTCTCTTTGATTAAAGCAGGTGCGTGTCCTGAACAAATGAGGCAGGTGAAACTAATGAGTCGCCATGGTGACAAAACAAACGAGGAAGCGCAAACAGGAACTAAAAGAGTCCAACAACTAGCAAAAAAAATAACAAAACATAATCCAGACCACAGAACATGACAAAAAAACGCTTTGACTTGCTTTTTTGTTGTGTATGAATATGACCCATTTTTTATCAGACCAATATTTATATTCAGGTCAGTAGGTGTAGTGTCATACTCTAGTGCAGTGGTTCTTAACCTGGGTTCGATCGAACCCTAGGGGTTTGGTGAGCCTGCCTCAGGGGTTTGGCGGCGGAGCCTGCGCCGCGGAGGTCAAGACACACCCAACTCATCGTGTAAATAAAAACTTCTCCCTGTCGGCGTATTATGGATACCCCCAAACAATGTTACCTCCATTTTTCCATCTGATTTGCAGATGTGTAATTTGTTGTGAGTCCATGTGTTGGTTTTGTTCTTTGAACAAGGGGATGTTCTTGCACGGTTCATTTTGTGCACAAATAAAAAAAACATGTAATTTTGTCTTGAATTAGAATTTTGTATCTATTTATTTTTTCACTAAAGGGTTCGGTGAATGCGCACATGAAATTGGTGGGGTTCGGTACCTCCAATAAGGGTAAGAACCACTGCTCTTGTGTAATTTAATAGTGACGCAATTTTCTGCTTAATTTGATCTAGTTTTCAATAAACCTAATCTTGTCTTTTAGAAACTTAGACTTAGACTTCCTTTTATTGTCATTCAAATTTGAACTTTACAGTACAGATAAGAACAAAACTTTGTTGCATTAACTTGTTGTAGTGCAGGATAAAAGAGCAATAAGGTGCGGATATAAATACATAGATTACTGTACAGATACATATATTGCACTTTTGCATATGCATCCACGTTTATGGATGTATGTTATATTGTCTTTATATTCCAGCGAGTTAATCCGTTTTTTCCGCTACGGAGGCTGCGGAACCTCTTTCTAAAGTCCAGCAGTGAAAACAGTCCTTGGTGGGGGTGAGAGGAGTCTCTACAGATTTTCTGAGCCTTGGTCAGGCAGCGGCTTTTTGCGATTTCCCGGATAGGAGGAAGAGGAGTCCTGATGATCTTTTCCGCCGTCCTCACCACTCTCTGCAGAGACTTCCAGTCTGAGGCACTGCAGGCTCCAGTGCAGACAGAGATGCAGTTGGTCAGCAGGCTCTCTAAAGTGCCTCTGTAGAATGTGGTGACAATGGGGGGAGGGAGCTGTGCTCTTTTCATCCGACACAAAAAGTGCATGCGCTGCTGAGCTCTTTTTACAAGTGTGTAGGGACCTGGTCATATTGTCAGTTATCTGCACCCCTAGGAACTTGGTGCTGCTTACCATCTCCACCGCTGTGCTGTTGATGAAGAGTGGAGTGCACCAGTCAACCAGATGTTTCACCTCCTCCCTGTAGTCCATGTCGTTGCTGTCACGGATGAGGCCCACTACTGTCGTGTCGTCCGCATACTTCACGATGTGGTTAGTAGTGGACCTGGCGCAGCAGTCATGGGTCATCAATGTGAACCGCAGCGGACTCAGGACGCAGCCCTGGGGGGAGAAGGTGCTCAGGGAAATGGCACTGGAGGTGTTGTTGCCCACTCTCAGACTGGGGTCTGTCTGTGAGGAAGTCAAGCAGCCAGTTGCATAGGGGGGGTACTGAATCCAAGGGGGGCCAGTTTGCTCACCAAGTGCTGCGGGATGATGGTGTTGAACGCCGAGCTGAAGTCCAGAAACAACATCCGTAATTGTGTGTCCTTTCCTTCCAGATGTTCTAAGCTCAGGTGGAGCGCCAAAGAGATGGCGTCCTCTGTGGAGCGGTTAGGGCGATGAGCAAACTGGTATGGGTCGAATGTGGGGGGAAGTCTGGCAGAGGTGGGTAGTAACGCGCTACATTTACTCCGTTACATCTACTTGAGTAACTTTTGGGATAAATTGTACTTCTAAGAGTAGTTTTATTGCAACATACTTTTACTTTTACTTGAGTATATTTATAGAGAAGAAACGCTACTTTTACTCCGCTACTTTTATCTACATTCAGCTCGCTACTCGCTACTATTTTTTATCGATCTGTTAATGCACGCTTTGTTTGTTTTGGTCTGTCAGACAGACCTTCATAGTGCCTGCGTTTCAACAAATACAGTCACTGGTGACGTTCACTCCGTTCCACCAATCAGATGCAGTCACTGGTGACGTTGGACCAATCAAACAGAGCCAGGTGGTCACATGACCTGACATAAACAAGTTGAAAAACTTATTGGGGTGTTACCATTTAGTGGTCAATTGTACGGAATATATATTGTACTGTGCAATCTACTAATAAAAGTTTCAATCAATCAATCAAAAGTGTGAAGGAAAAAAGACCCTTTTATTTCAACCGTACATCCCGTCAAAGGCCTAAAGACTGACTGCACAGTTCCTGTCTTCACAATAAAAGTGCCGCTCCATCGCGCCTGCGCTTTCAAAACAAGAGTCTCCGAAAGCCAGCGCAAACAAGCTAGCAAGCTACGGAGTTTGCCGCCAATGTATTTCTTGTAAAGTGTATAAAAACGAATATGGAAGCTGGACAAATAAGATGCCAAAAATCAACCACTTTCATGTGGTATTAGACAGAAAGGAGGAACTTTTTTCTCCTCCATTTGAAAACGTGGACGTTATCAGCACTACTGTCTGATTCCAATCAATGCAAGTCATCAGAATCAGGTAATACACCAACTTATATTCTTGTCTTCATGAAAGAAAGGAATCTATATGTGTTAAACATGCATGTATATTAATTAAAACACCTTTAACATGTAAACAAAAACGACAAAATAAATAAATATAAATTATATACTGTATATATATATATATATATATATATATATATATAAATGTGTGTGTGTGTATATATATATATATATATATATATATATATATATATATATATGATATGTGTGTGTATGTTACTCATCAGTTACTCAGTACTTGAGTAGTTTTTTCACAACATACTTTTTACTTTTACTCAAGTAAATATTTGGGTGACTACTCCTTACTTTTACTTGAGTAATAAATCTCTAAAGTAACAGTACTCTTACTTGAGTACAATTTCTGGCTACTCTACCCACCTCTGAAGTCTGGAGACAATGTATTCCTTCACCAGCCTCTCGAAGCACTTCATTATGATGGGGGTGAGTGCCACGGGGCGATAATGATTGAGGGCTTTCAGCCAGTGCTAGAACTGTTTTTTTAAAACCCCAAAATAGTACATGGTCTTTTATGTTTGACCTATTTTACAGTAATTAGAGAATCTTTCATGAGCATCACCGCATTAGTTGTTTTTTTGTTTTTTCAATGAACATCAAAGTATGTTCAGCTTTGAACTGCATTGAAAATAAATGATGCATATACTGTAGATCCGATATGGTTTCCATTGCAATCAAATGATACATATGAGTCTGATTACATTTCCATTGCAATCAAATGATGCACATGCATCTGATTTGGTTTATTATAGCTCAAATACATTCCAAGCAAGCAATCTTTTCTATTTCAACTTCAACTAAAAAAGCACCAGAAAAATGATTCTCATGTTTGGAGTTTGAACAATGACATCCCCTCTAACTGACAAAGCATCAGTATCTTGTTGTGGTTTTTATGACAGTTTGTAATGTTTAAAAACCTTAATGTTTTTGTTCACAATTTGCCTTCACCTTTGAATAATTATGGCGCACAGCCGAGTTGTGTGCGTTCCATTTACGAGGTCGGATATCAAGATGGCCACATTTATGAAAGCTATTTCTGCGCTTGCCTTGTCTGAATATTGTCATGTCTGTGTGATCATGTTTTGTTTTGGTTATGTTCGGTTGGTTTTTGGACTCTTTGTGCACTCTTGTTTGTTTTGTTTCCATGACAACCCATTAGTTTTCACCTGTCCTCATGTCACGCACCTGATTCATTTGGACTCACACACCTGTCATTAATCATGTTCAAGACTATTTAAGCCGATAATTGCCAGGAAGTCAGCCTGGCGACATTAACTCTGTTATCCCTGTTACTCCATTGATTACGTGTTCCATGCCATAGTTCCATGCTTTTCAAGTAAGTGTTTGTTTATTCATGTCACAGTTAGCAAGTGTTATTTATTTCATGTTCATAGTTTTTGCCCAAGTGCTAGTTTTGTTTTCTTAACCAAGTTTGTACTTCGGCCTTGTGCGCACCTTTTGTTTCTTTTGTTAGTGTAAAAAAATAAATATGTCTTTACCTCCAAGCCATGTCCGATCCAACTTTACTTGCATCTCGGGAAAACAAAGACCCCATAGTCCACGTCCTGACAAATATAAACTTTATGGGAAACTTATGGGAAAATATGCAAACTTTCTACAACCTTCATACACAGGGATGAAGGGGTAACACAAACGCTTTTGTTTGCAATATAGAACGTATAAAATACATAAAACTAGTGTTGTCCCAATACCAATATTTTGGTGCCGGTACTGGTACCAAAATGTACTTCGATACTTTTTGGTTCTTTTGTAAATAAAGGTGACCACAAAAAATTACACTTTTGGCTTTATTTTAACAAAAAAATCTTAGGGTACGATAAACATATGTTTCTTATTGCAATGCTGTTACTGAATAAAATAGTGAACATACAAGACAACTTATCTTTTAGTAGTAAGTAAACAAACAAAGGCTCCTAATTTGTCTGCTGACATATGCAGTAACATATTGTGTCATTTATCATTCTATTATTTTGTCAACATTATGAAGGACAAGTGGTAGAAAAATAAATTATTAATTTACTTGTTAATTTACTGTTAATATCTGTTTACTTTCTGTTTCAACATGTTCTATCTACACTTCTGTTGAAATTTAATAATCACTTATTATTTCTGTTGTTTGGATTCTTTACATTAGTTTTGGATGATACCACAAATGTAGGTATTAATCTGATACCAAGTAGTTACAGGATCGGTCATATTCAAAGTCCTCATGTGTCCAGGGACATATTTCCTGTGTTTATAAACATAATATACATGTTTTTTACCTTTATCGTTAGTTTGTTAAGCCAAAATGTGTACGTTCTCCCTCTTCTGTCTACACACTGTGTCTGCTTGTAAGTACTCTGTGATTGTGCGCTGCCTAACGTGCTCGTCTGCTCATAAAACCAGCAATGACATGACGTGACCTTTTAGAGGCGGTATAGTACCGTGGTACGTATATTAATACCAGTATACAGTACAACCCTACATGAAACAAATGTAGTTTACCCTACAGTGACATTACCATATATTAACGTACAACAATACATCGTAAATGGCTAATTTACTGCGATAAAAAGATATAATCTAATAACGGATATTATAGAAGCAAATATTATTGTTTACATCTGGAGCAGCCATCTGTGAAATAAACTCTGAGTTGGTGAAAAATCTCTGACTTTACAAGTCGGAAATCCAAGCTCGAGGGGCGTTCCAGTTTGAAATACAGACTAGGAAATCGGTAATTCTGACTTCCTAGTACAAATGGAACGCACCATTATCTTTGGGTTCTTCTTCTGTTGTCTTCCCTCGTGTTCATTGTGTCTCCCACCTCCAATTGTCACTCTCTTTTCCTACTTGTGAATAGTCCAGGTGTAACTTGTTGTTGTCCAATTGGTGGGTTACAGTTAGCCAAACCCTAACATGCTTTATCAGTATCATGCAGTATCATGCTTCAAACCCCACTTCGAAAAGCTGTGCACTACAAAATGTGCTCATAGTCGCCATTAATCCTGACTTTGTAATTAGGATTAAAAATCAAATCACAAATTGTTTTTTCTTAATTCTTGTTTTATTGGTTAAAGCACTGGTGTCAAACTCAAAGCCTGGGGGACAAATCTGGCCCGCCACATTATTTTATGTGGCCCGTGAAAGCTTGGAAATAATATGCGTTAATAAAATGCTTAATCTTTTCTTACTAAATATATTTATTATTATCCTTTTGACATTAAACATGATTGTACTGCATGCAATTGCATATACTTTAAAATACAATATTATCAAAATATTATATTATCATGTATTGCAAAAATGTTTTTTGTTAAAATAAAGATAAATACTGAAGTTAAATATTTGCTTGACTTATGATTTCAAAACAAATTATCAATCAAATTGTATACTGTAAAATTGACAATAGAATTTATTTCTAGATTTCGCCGACTGAGTTTTTTAACTGTAAAATCAACTTTGGTACTGTTTTTTTCCATATACAGTAAGACACTAAAACATAAAAAAACAACAACATTAAAACAACAAGATTTTACGGTAAAACAAAAAAAAAACTGGCAGCTCTGTTGCTTGAATTTTACAGCTAAAAACAGTGGTATTGTTTCTCTATTCCATTTATTCCATTTTTTATATGCTGTAAAAAAACAACACTGTTTTTACTGTAAAATTCTGGTGACTAAGCTGCCAGTTTTTAAAGTAAAATTCAAATATGCAGCTTTTGTAAAAAAATATACTGTTAATGTATTATATATATATATATATATATATATATATATATATATATATATATATATATATATATATATATATATATATATATATATATATACATGTATATTCATTAATTACTAATTGTTAAATTGGCTCTCTGAGGGCAACCATAACTGCGATGTGGCCCTCAATGAAAACGAGTTTGACACCCCTGTTAAAAGCATTAAATATATTGTGTTCCTCAGGTTATGGATTTATTATTATTTATTGACTTTATTGAACTGTATTTTACAGTATCAAGGCAAGGCGTGTTTATTTATAGAACACAATTCGTACATAAGGCAATTTAAAGTGCTTTACAGAAAATTTCAAGGCAAAAATACAAACAGAATAATTATAATTTAAATTTAAATCATAAAACTAATCATAATTCAAATTAAAATCATTGAATGTAGATAAAATACTTTCAGTTGTCACATGCACAACACATGCCTGGATTTGAACAATGCCAACGTTGAGGCCAGTCTCACATTTTTTGAATGACTATTCCAAATTTTAAGACCATAAAACTGAAACGCAGGAGACCACTCCATGAGATTCTAAGAGCCCAAGACGGTTCATAGGGTTTTAAGAAACGTACTTTGGCACAAGGCCATGAAAAGACTTGTACACAAGCAGAGCTGTTTTAAAGTCTATTCTCTGAGCGACAAGAAGCCGCTGGTTCTAGTCAGGACTCGAGCAGCAGCATTTTGATGTCCTGCAGCTTCTTTACAGCTTGTTTAGAGAGCCCATTGGAAAGGCCATTACAGTAGTCTAACCTGCTGGAGACAAAGACATGGATTAGTTTTTCTAAGTGTGATTTAGACAATATTTATCTGGTGTTGGCAATGTTTTTAGGTGGTATGTAAAAAGCTGCTGATGTTATTGACTTAATGTGGTTATTAAAGTTCAAGAGTCCATAAATACCTCTAGATTTCGAACCTGATTATGAGGTTTTAGGGAGAGGGTCTCAAGGTGACCAATAATAGTTTCTCTTTGCTTCTGTGTTGACCAAAGACAATGATTTCAGTTTTGCCTGAGTTTAGCTGACGAAAATAGTTTTGCATCCGCACACAGATCTGTTCCATGCAGCGACAAAGTGAATCAACAGGCCGGCGTGAAAGTCATCTGCAAAGTTGCGGTGGGACACATTGAATCTGCGTATTAGCTGGCCTAGTGGCAGCATGTGCAAGTTGAACAACAGGGGTCCCAGAATCGAGCCCTGAGAAACCCCACAGGTCATAGCCATTTGGTCAGAGACACAGTTGCCAATTTCATGGTTCAAGCCGGTCAAAAATAGTCATATTAGGTTCATTAGATCTTCAGAGAATTATGCAATTCGTTATTCTTATAGCCAGACCTGTGTGTTGGTTTTCGTACCTGACGGTTTTCAACTGCAACTGAGCAGACACATCACGTGACAACCTCTGAGGAAGGCCACAGTTGTAGCCGAAACCGTCAGGTACGGAAATAAACACACAGGTCTGGCTATAAGAGTAACAAACGGCATCAGTCAAAAAATGTTAATACCGTATTTTTCTGACTATGAGGCGCACTTAAAAACCTTTCATTTTCTCAATAATCGACAGTGCGCCTTATAACCCGGTGCGCCTAATGTACGGTATAATTCTGGTTGTGATTACCGATCTCGAAGCAATTTTATTTGGTACATGGTGTAATGATAAATGGACTAGTAGATGGCAGCCATACATAAGGGATACGTGAAAACTGCAAGATGACGCCAGTCAACGACACCAAAGCTTTAAATGTTCCATTGAAAATATAGAACATTACACACAGCGCTCAAAAATCTGTCAAAATGTTTTTAGTACGACGTCGGTAAACTATGAAGCCGCACCGCTTAATGGATTGTCGGCGCATTAAACATATGAATATTATTATGGTGTGTGTATAAGGACGGCAAAATGCCACCTATTAGCAGACATATTATCGGCCATTTTGTTTCGCAATATTATGCAAAACCAACTTTTCTTACCTTCTGGTACCTGCTAATGTGTATTTGGGATCTGCATAGGTCCTGAAAATGTGCGCATGTCCGCCTTTGTAGTCCGTGCTGACACCGTAGTCGATAAGCTTCTTCTTTTTTTCTACCTTCTTATGTGGCATTCATCTTCCGCTGTTGCCATTTCTAATATAAAGTAGCGTAAAGTTCTTACTTATATCTGTCAGTAGACAGTCAGTAGGCTATCAAAGCACTAAAAACTGTAGTGGGTTTACATTATTCACACACGGAACTTTATTTATTAGAGAGTTCCGGTCATTGTTGCACGATTGAACCTCGGATGAGGAGATGCTCCGTTATTGATTTAAGTAAAGTCTGAATATCTTTTAAACAGTGAGATCCATCTTTTGACACTTCTTCCACTCCTGTCCTTGCACGCTACACCGGTACAACAAAGATGACGGGGAGAAGACGCTGTCGAAAGTGAGCCACGTAAATAAGACCGCCCACAAGACGGCGCATCCTAAAGAGACGCTCAAAAAGCGGCTTGAAGATGATCTGTAAAACATCATCTATGCAACACTTTCACCAAAGAACCACCATTACATGTTATGTAGACCACAAGGAAGTGTTTTACATTTAGAAAAAAAAAATATATATATATGACTCCTTACCTGGTAAGGTCTATTCAGATGTACTGGAGAGGAGGCTACGCCGGGTAGTCGAACCTCGGATTCAGGAGGAACAGTGTGGTTTTCGTCCTGGTCGTGGAGCTGTGGACCAGGTCTATACTCTTGGTAGGGTCCTTGAGGGTGCATGGGAGTTTGCCCAACCAGTCTACATGTGCTTTGTGGACTTGGAG
This sequence comes from Nerophis lumbriciformis, assembly GCF_033978685.3. NCBI lineage: Eukaryota > Metazoa > Chordata > Actinopteri > Syngnathiformes > Syngnathidae > Nerophis > Nerophis lumbriciformis. The sequence continues at coordinate 12,603,136 of NC_084550.2, read as the reverse complement.
AAGGCATTCGACCGTGTCCCTCGGAAAGTCCTGTGGGGAGTGCTCAGAGAGTATGGGGTATCGGACTGTCTGATTGTGGCTGTCCGCTCCCTGTACGATCACTGTCAGAGCTTGGTCCGCATTGCCAGCAGTAAGTCGGACCCGTTTCCAGTGAGGGTTGGACTCCGCCAAGGCTGCCCTTTGTCACCGATTCTGTTCATAACTTTTATGGACAGAATTTCTAGGCGCAGTCGGGGCGTTGAGGGTATCTATTTTGGTGGCTACAGGATTAGGTCTCTGCTTTTTTGCAGATGATGTTGTCCTGACGGCTTCATCTGGCCAAGATCTGCAGCTCTCACTGGATCGGTTCGCAGCAGAGTGTGAAGCGACTGGGATGAGAATCAGCACCTCCAAGTCCGAGTCCATGGTTCTTGCCCGGAAAAGGGTGGAGTGCCATCTTCGGGTTGGGGAGGAGATCTTGCCCCAAGTGGAGGAGTTCAAGTACCTCGGAGTCTTGTTCATGACTGAGGGAAGAGTGGATCGTGAGATCGACAGGCGGATCGGTGCGGCGTCTTCAGTAATGCGGACGCTGTATCGATCCGTTGTGTTGAATAAGAAGCTGAGCCGGAAGGCAAAGCTCTCAATTTACCGGTCTATCTACGTTCCCATCCTCAGCTATGGTCATGAGCTTTGGGTTATGACCGAAAGGACAAGATCACGGGTACAAGTGGCCGAAATGAGTTTCCTCCGCCGGGTGGCGGGGCTCTCCCTTAGAGATAGGGTGAGAAGCTCTGTCATCCGGGAGGAGCTCAAAGTAAAGCCGCTGCTCCTCCACATCGAGAGTAGCCAGATGAGGTGGTTCGGGCATCTGGTCAGGATGCCACCCGAACGCCTCCCTAGGGAGGTGTTTAGGGCACGTCCGACCGGTAGGAGGCCACGGGGAAGACCCAGGACACGTTGGGAAGACTATGTCTCCCGGCTGGCGTGGGAACGCCTCGGGATCCCCCGGTAGGAGCTGGACGAAGTGGCTGGGGAGAGGGAAGTTTGGGCTTTTCTGCTTAGGCTGCTGCCCCCGCGACCCGACCTCCGATAAGCGAAAGAAGATGAATGGATGGATGGACTCCTTTAATGCGCCCTATAATCCGGTGCGCCTTATATGTGAAAAAGATTGAAAATAGACCATTCATCGGCAGTGCGTCTTATAATCTGATGCGCCCTATGGTCTGGAAAATATGGTATTTATTAAAAAATATATATAATTAGAAAAAGAACAATTTCTCTTGTGGATCATTAAAGTTTGTCTAAATTTAAGTCTTAATGTTTTCTTCTTCCTCAGGGGCGTATTAGAAAATAATTCAGAAGCACTGACTAATTGTGCTTCCCTGTTTTTTGTGTGGCTGTCATGTGTCTTAAACGGTCAGTCCGAGCCTCTGGGATGTAGGGAAGCAATGATTATTGATTTTGACTGTACGATTATAGTCAGAGTAATAATCACGGTTACGAGATCATCACAATTATTATGCAAAGATTAATTTCACAGCAAAAAGTATATGGCCTCACACAGACATTCCTTAAAGATCTAATCAAAATAACATTGTAATGGCAGTACAAAAATAATGAATGAATACCAAATAAAACAATAATTTGGTTGTTAATATAAGACTAATAAACTCAAGCCTTACTGTCATAAACTGTCATCCATGCCAATGTATTCATTTTTAATTATCTATTTTAAGCTGTGTTAATACAAACCCCGTTTCCATATGAGTTGGGAAATTGTGTTGGATGTAAATATAAACGGAATACAATGATTTGCAAATCCTTTTCAACCCATATTCAACTGAATGCACTACAAAAACAAGATATTTGATGTTCAAACTCATAAACTTAAATTGTTTTCTTTGCAAATAATAATTAACTTAGAATTTCATGGCTGCAACACGTGCCAAAGTAATTGGGAAAGGGCATGTTCACCACTGTGTTACATGGCCTTTCCTTTTAACAACACTCAGTAAACGTTTGGGAACTGAGGAGACACATTTTTTAAGCTTCTCAGGTGGAATTCTTTCCCATTCTTGCTTGATGTACAGCTTAAGTTGTTCAACAGTCCGGGGGTCTCCGTTGTGGTATTTTAGGCTTCATAATGCACCACACATTTTCAATGGGAGACAGGTCTGGACTACAGGCACTTTTACGATGAAGCCACGCTGTTGTAACACGTGGCTTGGCATTGTCTTGCTGAAATAAGCAGGGGCGTCCATGATAACGTTGCTTGGATGGCAACATATGTTGCTCCAAAACCTGTATGTACCTTTCAGCATTAATGGTGCCTTCACAGATGTGTAAGTTACCCATGCCTTGGGCACTAATACACCACCATACCATCACAGATGCTGGCTTTTCAACTTTGCGCCTATAACAATCTGGATGGTTCTTTTCCTCTTTGTTACGGAGGACACGATGCCCACAGTTTCCAAAAACAATTTGAAATGTGGACTCGTCAGACCACAGAACATTTTTCCACTTTGCCTCAGTCCATCTTAGATGAGCTCGGGCCCAGCGAAGCCGGCGGCGCTTCTGGGTGTTGTTGATAAATGGCTTTCACTTAGCATAGTAGAGTTTTAACTTGCACTTACAGATGTAGCGACAAACTCTAGTTACTGACAGTGGTTTTCTGAAATGTTCCTGAGCCCATGTGGTGATATCCTTTACACACTGATGTCGCTTTTTGATGCAGTACTGCCTGAGGGATCGAAGGTCCGTAATATCATCGCTTACGTGCAGTGATTTCTCCAGATTCTCTGAACCTTTTGATGATATTACAGACCTTAGATGGTGAAATCCCTACACTCCTTGCAATAGCTGATTGAGAAATGTTGTTCTTAAACTGTTCGACAATTTGCTCACGCATTTGTTCACAAAGTGGTGACCCTCGCCCCATCCGTGTTTGTGAATGACTAAGCATTTCATGGAAGCTGCTTTTATACCCAATCATGGCACCCACCTGTTCCAAATAAGGGTTTGATGAGCATTCCTCAAGTTTCTCAGTCTTTTTTGCCACTTGTGCCAGCTTTTTTGAAACATGTTGCAGGCATCAAATTCCAAATGACCTAATATTTGTAAACAAAGTTTACCAGTTCGAACGTTAAGTATCTTGTCTTTGCAGTCTATTCAATTGAATATAGGTTGAAAAGGATTTGCAAATCATTGTACTTTGTTTTTATTTACCATTTACACAACGTGCCAACTTCACTGGTTTTGGGTTTTGCAAAATCGGTTAATTTTTGCTTCCCTACTTGCAAGTGTTTTTGTGTGTTTAGGACACTTTAAACTTTGATTTTGTATTATTACATCATGGGTTTCACCTGTATTTTTTGAAAACTAAACCTTGTGTTTGAGCAGCATGCAGTTATACTGAAACTGCTTCTCTGTATTCGAGTCCATCTTGCCTTTCTACCACATCCCAACCATGACACATTTATCAAGAACATTCTTATTTTAGAAATAATTAGGCTTAACTTTTTGACTAGACATTTTATTGATTTGACAAATCAATCTGTTACGTGTCAATTGCAGTTAGTTAAAGGGCCCCTCTAATGCTGTCAACATTAGTACATATTTCATAGTTCTGGACCTAAAAAATGATGGCTACAGATAAAATCCCCCCCAAAATAGTCACAGAGATGTCATGCTTGTTTTGGAATGGCCAGCTTTCTTGCAGACTGGAGGCAATTTCATATTGCTTGAATTGTGCAAACAATAAAATAGCGTGCACTAGGGTTGTACAGTATACCGGTGCTAGTATAGTATCGCAGTACTAATGAATCAAAAACGATACCATACTCTGTTTGAAAAGTACCGGTTCCCTATTTATTTTTTTTCATTTTTTTAACGGGCTGACAGCGCGTCGTCAGGTTGTGACATTGCTGGTTTTTACGAGCAGAGGAGCATGTTCGGCAGCGCGCACACACAGAGTACTTACAAGCAGACACAGTGTGTAGACAGAAAAGGGAGAATGGACGCATTTTGGCCTAAAAACTGACAATAAAGGTGAAGTTATAACACTGAAACGCCATCAGGAAGAGGTGCTTTAAGACATGGCTAGCCATTTAGCAGTTTTTTAGCTACTTCTAAATCACTAATCCTCGCCTCCATGGCGACAAATCAAGTGAGTTTCTTACAAGTATCATCCTTGCAGGACCAGGAATAGCTAAACATGCTTCACTACTCACCAGCGTCACCGATAATGACGTCATTCCTGAATGTAAACAAATGCCATGGGTGGATCTTGTCAATACGTGGACTATGGTGTGGTTGTTTTCCCGAGATGCAAGTGAACTTGGACCGGACATGGCATGAAGGTAATGACATCTTTATTTTAACACTAATAAAAGGAATAAACAAAAGGCGCGGACAAGGGCGGAAGTACAAAACTTGGCTATAAAAACAAAAACTAGCACAAAGGCAGAACTATGGACAAAAAAACAAAAGACACTAACTGTGGCATTAATAAACAAAACTTACTTGCGATGACGTGAACAGGGCAGCATGGACTATGAAACAAGCAGCGTGAACTAAGCATGAAACCGTAAACATGACATGAAGCAGAGTGATGTTGCCAGAAAGACAGCCTGGCATGGGTTTAAATAATACAGACATGATTGACAACAGGTGCGCGAGTGCAAAACGTGAAACAGGTGAAACTAATGGTCGCTATGGTGACAAAACAAACAGGAGTGCCCAAAGTGTCCAAAAACCAAACCGAACATAACCAAAACAAAACATGATCACACAGACATGACAGATCTATACATTGACATGAAGTACAACAGCGTATCTAGTCGATACTACCATGATTACATCTATATTTTTTATCGTCACAAAATATATTTTCCTTTTATTAAAATTCATATTATATTTATAAACTCAGGAAATATGTCCCTGGACACATGAGAACTTAAATTATGACCAATGTATGATCCTGTAACTACTTGGTATCGGATCGATACCTAAATTTGTGGTATCATCCAAAACTAATGTAAAGTATCTAAACAACAGTAAAATAAGTGATTATTGCATTTGAACAGAAGTGTAGATTTCTATCTACATGTTAAAAGAGAAAATAACAGTAAATGAACAAGTGGATTAAAGGCCTACTGAAATGCGATTTTCTTATTTAAACGGGGATAGCAGGTCCATTCTATGTGTCATACTTGATCATTTCGCGATATTGCCATATTTTTGCTGAAAGGATTTAGTAGAGAACATCGACGATAAAGTTCGCAACTTTTGGTCGCTGATAAAAAAGCCTTGCCTGTACCGGAAGTAGCAGACGATATGCGCGTGACGTCACAGGTTGTGGAGCTCCTCACATCTGCACATTGTTTACAATCATGGCCACCAGCAGCGAGAGCGATTCGGACCGAGAAAGCGACGATTTCCCCATTAATTTGAGCGAGGATGAAAGATTCGTGGATGAGGAAAGTGAGTGGGAGCGATTCAGATAGGGAAGATGCTGTGAGAGGCGGGTGGGAATGACTAAAACAGTAAATAAACACAAGACATATATATACTCTATTAGCCACAACACAACCAGGCTTATATTTAATATGCCACAAATTAATCCCGCATAACAAACACCTCCCCCCTCCCGTCCATATAACCCGCCAATACAACTCAAACACCTGCACAACACACTCAATCCCACAGCCCAAAGTACCGTTCACCTCCCCAAAGTTCATACAGCACATATATTTCCCCAAAGTCCCCAAAGTTACGTATGTGACATGCACATAGCGGCACACACATACGGGCAAGCGATCAAATGTTTGGAAGCCGCAGCTGCATGCGTACTCACGGTACCGCGTCTGCCCGTCCAACTCAAAGTCCTCCTGGTAAGAGTCTCTGTTGTCCCAGTTCTCCCCAGGCCAATGGTAAAGCTTGACTGTCATCTTTCGGGAATGTAAACAATGAAACACCGGCTGTGTTATCCGGCACAACAGTCAGGGGGTGCATTCTACGGCGAGGGTGCGTTATCCGGCACAACACCTGCCGCAATACACCGCTTCCCACCTACAGCTTTCTTCTTTGCTGTCTCCATTGTTCATTGAACAAATTGCAAAAGATTCACCAACACAGATGTCCAGAATACCGTGGAATTTTGCGATGAAAACAGACGACTTAATAGCTGGCCACCATGCTGTCCCAAAATGTCCTCTACAATCCGTGACGTCACGCGCTGACGTCATCATACCGAGACGTTTTCAGCAGGATATTTCGCGCAAAATTTAAAATTGCACTTTAGTAAGCCATATTGGCATGTGTTGCAATGTTAAGATTTCATCATTGATATATAAACTATCAGACTGCGTGGTCGGTAGTAGTGGGTTTCAGTAGGCCTATTATAATCCTTTTTTACAGCTTGTCCTTCATAATGTTGACAAAATAATAGAATGAGAAATGACACAATATGTTACTGCATAAGTCAGCAGACTAATTAGGAGTCTTTGTTTGTTTACTTACTACTAAAAGACAAATTGCCTAATATGTTCACTATTTTTTTTAAGGACAAACTTGCAATAAGAAACATATGTTTAATGTACCCTAAGATTTTTTGTTAAAATAAAGCCAATAATGCCATTTTTGTGGTACTCTTTATTTAGAAAAGTATCGAAAAGTATCAAAAATGTATTATTATTATTATATATATAATTATTATTATTATAATATTAAAAATTATTGGTATCGGGACAACCCTAGCTTATACTATTAGTGGGCGTGTTGAGTGGGATCTACTAAGACTTCCTGTGCAATTAAACAGTGGTGCAGACCGCCAGCACTTTTCTTTATTTTCATTCTATTAAGCAGGAACAATTTCTATTACAGGAAGATATTTATTGTATTCTGTTAATCTTGTTATTTTACACAAAATATGTTTCCCATGCATTCCAACTGAATTGTAATTTTGAGTAAAATCGTATAAACACAAATAAAAAAAGGCAAAAAAAAAAAAAAGGACAAACCAGCCATGCCAATAAAGTGTACTTCATTTAATTTTGAAAAAGTTGGCAACTGGCATTGACAGAAAATGTGCAATTGTCAAATTCAACAAAAGAACTACCTAATAGCCTTTAGTACCCCCAAGACAAACGTACTTCTACACACAAATTAAATCATGTGAGTAAATTTCAGTGATGAGTGATGACATTACCCTTAATATGCATGACTCAGCCCTAAGATTAGTATTATTCATTTATCTTGTGGCGCCCTTTAGAGGACATTAGTTGCAAGTGGCGGTAATCAGAGATTTTTTTAATGTGTGGGGAAAAAATGACTGAAGGACAGCAAGAGATCAACAATACTGGTGAATAGTTACCAAAACTGCAATAACATCAGTTAAAATGAATTGTTGATAATATGAACATTTTTGGATTATTAAGATTTCCTAAACATTAGACTTTGCTCATCAGCAGGTTTATGTAGTTTTCTCTCTCCTTTAGGATGCGCGTTAAATTATCAACATCTCGTTGTTTTTCCATGAGTTCCCTCTGTAGATGGTGGTTGGTCTCCTCCAGCGTCTCACAGAAAACCTAAACCAACAGTAAAATCATTTTCAACAAAGTTAATTCATAAACTTTGTATACGTGTGCACATTGTCCCCAAGATGCGGAGACAGCGTGCTGCTAAAACTGTGTTTAATAAACAGGAAAACAAAAAGTAGCGCAACAGAGGAGTGCACAGTAAGCAGTGAAAGCTAAGACGAAAGAGAGTTTACGTCCATTAGTAGCGAAGTACAAACCCCGTTTCCATATGAGTTGGGAAATTGTGTTAGACGTAAATATAAACGGAATACAATGATTTGCAAATCATTTTCAATCCAGATTCAGTTGAATGCACTACAAAGACAAGATATTTGATGTTCAAACTCATAAACTTTATTTTTTTTGTGCAAATAATAATTAACTTTGGCTGCAACACGTGCCAAAGTAGTTGGGAGAGGGCATGTTCACCACTGTGTTACATGGCCTTTCCTTTTAACAACACTCAGTAAACGTTTGGGAACTGAGGAGACACATTTTTTAAGCTTCTCAGGTGGAATTATTTCCCATTCTTGCTTGACGTACAGCTTAAGTTGTTCAACAGTCCGGGGGTCTCCGTTGTGGTATTTTAGGCTTCATAATGCGCCACACATTTTCAATGGGAGACAGGTCTGGACTACAGGCAGGCCAGTCTAGTACCCGCACTCTTTTACTATGAAGCCACATTGGTGTAACACGTGGCTTGGCATTGTCTAGCTGAAATAAGCAGGGGCGTCCATGGTAACGTTGCTTGGATGGCAACATATGTTGCTCCAAAACCTGTATGTACCTTTCAGCATTAATGGCTTCTTCACAGATGTGTAAGTTACCCATGTCTTGGGCACTAATACACCCCCATACCATCACAGATGCTGGCTTTTCAACTTTGCGCCTATAACAATTCGGATGGTTCTTTTCCTCTTTGGTCTGGAGGACACGACGTCCACAGTTTCCAAAAACAATTTGAAATGTGGACTCGTCAGACTACAGAACACTTTTCCACTTTGTATCAGTCCATCTTAGATGAGCTCAGGCCCAGCGAAGCCGACGGCGTTTCTGGGTGCTGTTGATAAACGGTTTTTGTCTTGCATAGGAGAGTTTTAACTTGCACATACAGATGTAGCGACCAACTGTAGTTACTGACAGTGGGTTTCTGAAGTGTTCCTGAGCCCATGTGGTGATATCCTTTACACACTCATGTCGCTTGTTGATCCAGTACAGCCTGAGGGATCGAAAGTCACGGGCTTACCTGCTTACGTGCAGTGATTTCTCCAGATTCTCTGAACCCTTTGATGATATTACGGACCGTAAATGGTGAAATCCCTAAATTCCTTGCAATAGCTGGTTGAGAAAGGCTTTTCTTAAACTGTTCAACAATTTGCTCACGCATTTGTTGACAAAGTGGTGACCTTCGCCCCATCCTTGTTTGTGAATGACTGAGCATTTCATGGAATCTACTTTTATACCCAATCATGGCACCCACCTGTTCCCAATTTGCCTGTTCACCTGTGGGATGTTCCAAATAAGTGTTTCATGAGCATTCCTCATTTTTATCAGTATTTATTGCCACCTTTCCCAACTTCTTTGTCACGTGTTGCGGCATCAAATTCTAAAGTTAATGATTATTTGCAAAAAACATTTTTTTTTATCAGTTTGAACATCAAATATGTTGTCTTTGTAGCATATTCAACTGAATATGGGTTGAAATTGATTTTCAAATCATTGTATTCCGTTTATTTTTACATCTAACACAATTCCCCAACTCATATGGAAACAGGGTTTGTACAAAGAAAACAAAGTTATAGTCCCAAAGATTGTCACAAACACACGGGGTGTGGTGAAATTTGTCCTCTGCATTCGACCCATCCCCATGTTCACCCCCTGGGAGGTGAGGGGAGCAGTGAGCAGCAGCGTGCGCCGCGCTCGGGAGTCATTTGGTGATTTAACACCCTGTATTTGTAACCCAGTTACAAATACAATGATCCTTCCCCGACTGAATGAGGAGGCCGAAATATAAAGAAGTCTAATTGGGATTGGCAGCATGTGAGAATACTGGCCACTAATCGCGAGCAGGTGCGAAAAGCAGTGGTGAAGTCACTTCAAGACAACATCAAACAGGAAATGGAAACAAAATAAGAGCGCAGGAAAGGAAGTAAACACAGGAAATACCAAAAGGAAGCCAGACCTTTCGTCACAGGTCATGACAGCACCCCAATTCCCCCAAAGGACGGATTCCAGAGGTCTCAGAGTACTAAGAGAAACCGTGTTTAATAAACAGGAAAACAAAAACTAGTGCAACGGCAAAGTGCACAGGAAGCAGCGAAAGCTAAGCCTAAAGAGAGCTTACATTCATTAGTAGAGAAGCACAAACAAACACCAGTAAGAAATACAATGATCCAGCCCCAACTGAATGAAGGAGGCCGGAATTTAAAGAAGCCTGACTGGGGTTGGCAGGAGATGAGAACACTGATCACTAAGTGTGAGCAGGTAGTGAGAACAGCACTAAGAAGCAGTGGTGAAGTCACTGCAAGACAACTCAAAACAGGAAGTGGAAACAAAATAAAGAAAAGGAAGTAAACAGAAATTAGGAAATACCAAAAGGAAGTCAGACCCGACGTCACAGGTCATGACAAACTAACTACTATATTATTAACTGTGTGTTCAAGGCTTTTCTTGAAACATTTTGCAGGTTAAAACATCTTAACCAAACAAAATTCTGACATTTTAATGCACAGTTGTCAAACTCAAGGCCTGGGGGCTACAGACGATCCAGCCTTTCACATCCTTTAAAGCCAGGGGTCTCAAACTCAATTTACCAGGGGGCCACTGGATGCAGAAACTGGGTGAGGCTGGGCCGCAAGAAAAGATTTCTTAAAAAAAAATCTAACATGCCCTTTTTAATGAATTCACCTTGTTTGAATGGCTATCTCGCCCTAGCAACATACTTGCCAACCCTCCCAATTTTTCCGGGAGACTCCCGAATTTCAGAACCCCTCCCGACAATCTCCCGGGACAATCATTCTCCCGAATTTGTCCCGATTTTCACCCGGACAACAACATTAAGGGTGTGCTGTGATGGAACTGCCTTTAACGTCCTCTACAACCTGTCGTCGTTGATGTGTGGGGGGTGGGGGGGCAGGGTTTGGTGGTAGCGGGGGTGTATATTCTAGCCCGGAAGAGTTAGGGCTGCATGGGATTCTGGGTATTTGTTCTGTTGTGTTGCGGTGCGGATGTTCTCCCGAAATGTGTTGGTCATTCTTGTTTGGTGTGGATTCACAGTGTGGCGCATATTTGTAACAGTGTTAAAGTTGTTTATACGGCCACCCTCAGTGTGACCTGTATGGCTGTTGATCAAGTATGTCTTGCAGTCACTTACGTGTGTGTACAGAAACCAAATTCAACATGTGACTGGGCTGGCACGCTGTTTGTACAGGTTGTAGAGGGCGCTAAAGGCAGTACCATCACAGCACGCCCTTAATATTGTTGTTTGGGTGAAAATCGGCAGACATTCGAGAGAATGGTTGCCCTGAAATTCGAGAGACTCCCGGAAAAATCAGGAGGGTTGGCAAGTATGACGCTGTCAAGCGCCATTCATATAAAACTTGCGGGCCGCACTAACATTACATTTTCATATTAAGGTGCGGGCCGCAAAATAACGTCTGGCGGGCCGCAATTGGCCCACGGGCCGCGTGTCTGAGACCCCTGATTAAAGCGGCCTGCGAAAAACCTGTATATTACTAAACCTGGTTAGTTATTCATCTTTCTTCCTTCAAATTGTAATTTCTAACAATTTACATGATCAAAGGATATTGTAATGGACTGGAATTTAAAAAGCATTCAAATGATTTGATAACTATTTGAGTGGGAGAACACAAAAGGTTCAGGTTCATGCTTTCTATTCAAAATTGTGTCCATCAAGGTTCCATATTGGGTCCCATTTTATTTACTATTTGTATTAATGTCTTGTGTCATAATGTAACAGATGGCAAATTTAATTTCTATGAGGATGACACTGATTTGTTTTGTTCTGCTTCATCGTTAGCAAGGGCCACAGAACGCCTCCAATCTGCTTTTAATGTTACTCAGAAAAATCTTAACCAATTAAAACTTGTACTGAATTCTGACGAAACGTGTTGTGATGCATTGATTTGATTTACAGCTGTAATTGTAACTGATATATGTCTACCTCCTGGTTAAATTGAGTTCACTAACGAGCATGGACTTGTAGTTTTTAACCTAATATATGATGTTGCAAGATATTCCATTTTAAAATAAGACAACACTGTATACCTGTGTTATTCATTAATTAGTACAAAACCCAAAACCAGTAAAGTTGGCACCTTGTGTAAATCGTAAACAAAAACAGAATACAATGATTTGCAAATCCTTTTCAACCTACCATATTCGATTGAATAGACTGCAAAGACAAGATACTTAATGTTCAAACTGGTAAACTTAGTTATTTTTTGCAAATATTAGCTCATTTGGTGACATCAAGGATATCACCACATGGGCTCAGGAACCCTTCAAAAAACCACTGTCAGCAACTACAGTTGGTCGCTACATCTGAAAGTGCAAGTTAAAACTCTACTATGCAAAGCCAAAGCCATTCATCAACAACACCCAGAAACACCGGCTTTTCTAGGCCCGAGCTCATCTAAGATGGACTGATGCAAAGTGGAAAAGTGTTCTGACGAGTCCACATTTCGAATTGTTTTTGGAAACTGTGAACGTCGTGTCCTCCAGACCCAAGACGAAAAGAACCATTCGGATTGTTATAGGCGCAAAGTTCAAAAGCCAGCATCTGTGATGGTATGGGGGTATATTAGTGCCAAAGGCATGGGTAACTTACACATCTGTGAAGGCGCCATTAATGCTGAAAAGTACATACAGGTTTTGGAGCAACATATGTTGCAATCCAAGCAACGTTATCATGGACGCCCCTGCTTATTTCAGCAAGACAATGCCAAGCCACGTGTTACAACAGCGTGGCTTCATAGTAAAAGTGTGGGTATTCGACTGGCCTGCCTGTAGACCAGACCTGTCTCCCATTGAAAATGTGTGGCATATAATGAAGCCTAAAATACCACAACGGAGACCCCGGACTGTTGAACAACTTAAGCTGTATATCAAGCAAGAATGGGAAATAATGCCACCTGAAAAGCTTCATAAATTGGTCTCCTCAGTTCCCAAACATTTACTGAGTGTTGTTAAAAGGAAAGGCCATGTAACACAGTGGTAAAAATGCCCCTGTGCCACTTTTTTGCAATGTGTTGCTGCCATGAAATTCTAAGTTAATGATTATTTGCAAAAAAAAATGTAGTTTCTCAATTCGAACATTAAATATATGTCGGTACTGCATTAAAAAGCGACATCAGTGTGTAAAGGATATCACCACATGGGCTCAGGAACACTTTCAGAAAACCACTGTCAGGAACTACTATTCAATCAGTGTATTCAATTGAATATAAGTTGAAAAGGATTTGCAAATCATTATATTCTCTTTGTATTTACGATTTACACAACGTGCCAACTTCACTGGTTTTGTATTTATTATTCAATCAATCAATCAATCAATGTTTATTTATACAGACCTAAATCACAAGTGTCTCAAAGGGCTGCACAAGCCACAACGATTCATTAATTCTTATTTATATATATATATATATATATATATATATATATATATATATAAATTCTTATTATTATTATACTTTATATTCTTAAACTCACCCTGCTTTCTTCCACACTGTCAAATGGGCCTGGTGGGTCAGTCATACACAGAAACTGCCTGACCACATCACTGGGAACACACAAAGGGGACAATTGAGGTAATATGTTAATCTATTAGAGAATTGTATATCATGTCTTATGCCAGGCCATACCTGCTAATGATATGTTTGTGGTGTGTCAGGTTGTGCAGAAATGTTTGCAGAGCAGTTTGCCTCTCTGCCAGAAACTCCTCATCGTAGTTGTCTTTAAACCAACGCTTCGGAGGAAGAACTAAGTGGACGCTAGGAAACAAATCCTTAAGCTGCAACAAAGCATTAATTGAAAGAGATGTTGGAGGTTGTACAAACCCCAAAACCAGTGAAGTTGGCACGTTGTGTAAATCGTAAACAAAAACAAAAAACAATGATTTGAAAATCACTTTCAACTTATATTCAATTCAATAGACTGCAAAGACAAGACATGTAAGGTTCGAACTGAGAAACTTTGTAATTTTTTGCGAATATTAGCTCATTTGGAATTTGATGCCTGCAACATGTGGCAAAAAAGACTGAGAAAGTTGAGGAATGCTCATCAAACACTTATTTGGAACATCCCACAGGTGAACAGGCTAATTGGGAACAGGTGGGTGCCATGATTGGGTATAAAAGCAGCTTCCGTGAAATGCTCAGTCATTCACAAACAAGTACGGGGCGAGGGTCACCACTTTGTGAACAAATGTGTGTGCAAATTGTCGAACAGTTTAAGAACAACATTCCTCAATGAGCCATTGGAAGGAATTTGGGGATTTCACCATCTACGGTCCGTAATATCATGAAAAAGTTCAGAGAATCTGGAGAAATCGATGATATTACAGACCTTCAATCCCTCAGTCGGTACAGCATCAAAAAGCGACATCAGTGTGCAAAGGATATCACCACATGGGCTCAGGAACACTTCCGAAAACCACTGCCAGTAACTACTATTCAATCAGTCTATTCAATTGAATATAAATTGAAAATGATTTGCAAATCATTGTATTCTGTTTTTATTTACGATTTACACAACGTGCCAACTTCACTGGTTTTGGGTTTTGTTTATCATTTTTTGTGCTCTATCAAACCTACATGTTATTAGTCCATTTACAAATGTATTATTGTATGAGAGTAGTGTGTGACGGGTCATCATCACCTTGTTTTGGAGCCTGCAGAAGTCTGTGTATCTTCGAAAAATAATCCAGCTGTCGCCTTGACTTCCGCTGACTAGAATCTTGTAAACCTAAGGCACAAAGGGCACACTAAATTCCTATACTCTATGCACTTTAGTGTGCACGGTTATATACACCTTTTAACACCACATGAAGCTTTATGTTCAAGTAAGACAAAGTGAAATAACATGCATTCCGTGTGCTTTGGTATCTTACCGTAAACTTTGACCTCTCTTCAAGGGTATCATGGCCCTGCAGTGTCAAGGTGAAGGGGAGTGGCGATGAACCTCCCTTCACATCGCTACCATTGGCGTCATTACGCGTCGGATCACCCCACGGTCCGTCCTCTCTCTGATGAGATGAGAGCTCACACTTGGCAGACGAGACGTCAAAATGCACGGAAGGCAAACTCTGACCTGAATCAATGTTGACGATCATCTGTGTGAGTGCTGGCGGGAGTTCACAAGCCTGGACCGCTCTACTCATACTAACTATTCCTATTTGGATCACCAGAACCAGAAGGCAGGTTGTGTGGAATATAGTGCATGTAAGCAGCAGTTAAGAGGTAAATGATTTGTCAACACTGTGTGCTTCACAGGTGCCAAAGTACAGCCTCGGGAAATTAAATCAATATTTTATTAGAGAGGTGTATTAGATATAACACTGACAACAAATTGCGTAGTAAACTATAACACAAAAGCTAAGATAATGTTGTTGTTGTTTTTTTTTTAATAGTTTAGCACAGTAACTTGGAGAAGGCATTCGACCGTGTCCCTCGGGAAGTCCTGTGGGGAGTGCTCAGAGACAGGCCCGGCCCTAACCAATCTGGCGCCCTAGGCAAGATTTTAGGTGGCGCCCCCCCACATCGGCAGTGAAGTGTATATACTCACAAGAAACCGAATAGCTTTGTCTTTGACCTTTTTTTTTTTACTTACAACTATACCTAATATATAAAGGGGTGGAAAAGTGACTATTACCTGCAGGGCAAACATTAGCTAACCAGAAGGCAATAACAATGTAAACAAAAAACACCTGCTTAAAATATCTAATACAAATATGTCCCTGAGGAATGTAAGGTGAGTACTGTAATTACCTAACGTTACATTATTATTTTCCATAACAATTTAGCCCCCTCCACAATATTAACCCGACGTTAAAACAGAACTAGTTATTTATTGATTAGCAATTGCCGAATCATGTAACATTAGCTTAATGCTAAAAAGCCAGGTTACTATCACATTCTGTAACAGACAAATAATTTCATGTAGGCTAACGTTACCTACCTGCTACCTCCTGTTTTTTCTCGTTTCTACTCCTCTTCTTTTCTCTTTTTTCTTCCCTGGGCACCTGACAGTTTTGGCCGTTTTGACATCTTGTGTTGATTTTTTGATGTGGTGACGTCCAAAAAGAGTCATGATACGGGAAGGGAGGGGGCGCACCGTGCGGGGGAGAGGGGGGGGGGGGGGGGGGCGTAATGTTGTAACAAATAATATTTCTATTAAATAGGCTTTACTTTGCATTTTAATTAACGTGGGATTCTTTTTTGTATTTAGAAATAATAATACCAACTTTTTTTTTTTTTTTTCTCCAACATTTGTGGCACTGGCGTGGCGCCCCCTGATGGACGGCGCCCTTAGCATTTGCCTATACGGCCTATGCTCAGAGAGTATGGGGTATCGGACTGTCTGATTGTGGCAGTCCGCTCCCTGTATGATCAGTGCCAGAGCTTGGTCCGCATTGCCGGTAGTAAGTCGGACACGTTTCCAGTGAGGGTTGGACTCCGCAAGGCTGCCCTTTGTCACCGATTCTGTTCATAACTTTTATGGACAGAATTTCTAGGCGCAGTCAAGGCGTTGAGGGGATCCGGTTTGGTGGCTGCAGGATTAGGTCTCTGCTTTTTGCAGATGATGTGGTCCTGATGGCTTCATCTGGCCAGGATCTTCAGCTCTCACTGGATCGGTTCGCAGCTGAGTGTGAAGCGACTGGGATGAGAATCAGCACCTCCAAGTCCGAGTCCATGGTTCTCGCCCGGAAAAGGGTGGAGTGCCATCTCCGGGTTGGGGAGGAGATCTTGCCCCAAGTGGAGGAGTTCAAGTACCTCGGAGTCTTGTTCACGAGTGAGGGAAGAGTGGATCGTGAGATCGACAGGCGGATCGGTGCGGCGTCTTCAGTAATGCGGACGCTGTATCGATCCGTTGTGGTGAAGAAGGAGCTGAGCCGGAAGGCAAAGCTCTCAATTTACCGGTCGATCTACGTTCCCATCCTCACCTATGGTCATGAGCTTTGGGTTATGACCGAAAGGACAAGATCACGGGTACAAGCGGCCGAAATGAGTTTCCTCCGCCGGTTGGCGGGGCTCTCCCTTAGAGATAGGGTGAGAAGCTCTGCCATCCGGGAGGAGCTCAAAGTAAAGCCGCTGCTCCTCCACATCGAGAGGAGCCAGATGAGGTGGTTCGGGCATCTGGTCAGGATGCCACCCGAACGCCTCCCTAGGGAGGTGTTTAGGGCACGTCCGACCGGTAGGAGTCCGCGGGGAAGACCCAGGACACGTTGGGAAGACTATGTCTCCCGGCTGGCCTGGGAATGCCTCGGCGTCCCACAGGAAGAGCTGGACGAAGTGGCTGGGGAGAGGGAAGTCTGGGCTTCCCTGCTTAGGCTGCTGCCCCCGCGACCCGACCTCGGATAAGCGGAAGAAGATGGATGGATGGATGGATAGCACAGTAACTCTCAAACTGTGCGGCCTCCATGTGGTGCAGAGGAGAGGTGTCAAAGTCGTTTTCACTGAGGGCCACATCGCAGTTTTATTTGGCCCCCAATTTTGGCCAAATTGTGCAGCCCTTTGAGACACTTGTGATTTAGGGCTATATAAATAAACATTGATTGATTGATGTTTGGCCCCCAATTTTAAAAACTAAAATGTAAAAAAAATATGGTGAGTTGCAATAATTTCACCTCAGAATTTAGTGTAGTTTACTGTAAATGGAAAAACAGTACTGCTGTTTTTATGGTTTAAAAAAGGCAGCTCAGTTGCCAGCATTTTGCTGTAAAATGTGCATTTGTTTTTTTACTGTAAATAAAAAAAAAACTGCAATTTTACAGTTAAATTTTGGCACCTGAGCTGTTTTTTGTATTTTTACCGCAAATCAACAACTGTAGATTTTTTGGTGTATTACTGTAAATGCCAAAACGGCAACACAATTTATTACAGTAAAAAAAAAAGTACTGTTTTTTCATTTAGAGAAAACTGCTGTAAAAACCACAGTAAATTTCCAAATATTACCATGAAGTCTATTGCTACTTTTACATTGCACAATTTGATGGATAATTTGCTTTGAAATAAATATTATTAGTATTTATTCCTATTTAAAAAATGGTTTGAATGTTTGATCATATGTTTTTGCATAATTAGACAATATTTAAGTTGGCATAATTTGCAATTACATGGAGTATTTGTTTCTCCCAAAAATAAAATGAAAGAATACATTTGGAAAGAAAAGTTACAGTACTTTATTGATACATATTATTTCCAGGCTTTCGAGGGCCAAATAAAATGAAGTGGCGGGCCACATCTGGCCGCCGGGACTTGAGTTTGACACCTGTGACCTAGTGGTACACCAAATAATCACTTGATTAAAAGTACAGTGTTTTATTTTCATATATTCAAACACAGTGTTACTGTTCAAACTGTGTGTAATGTTACATTGGCCAAAAATATTAAATATACGTATTATGAATAGAGTAGTGAAGCTGTATTTTTTTATCTATTTGTATTGATAATTCAGTTAAGAAACATCCATTAATAATTTATTAAATTTTTAGCACAACATAATTGTATAGAAATACATTTTCATTGAGTTATTTTACAGTCCCTTATGAGGTATATTTGGTTAGTACTTATTTTTTCTAATGAGCCTGACCCAAGCCTAAAGTTTACGTGTTGAATAAATAATAATATTTGTGATAAACACATGGTTTCATATCATTGACAAGGTTGTGAACTGTAAGTAGGTTAGATGTAATTCTTGAATACGATTAAAATCAAGAGTAAGAGGACTATTTGAGGAGTGACCCGGGACCCTCTGTAGTGGGTCGTACTAAAACATTTTGACCAGAATTATTCCGTACATTAGGCGCACCAGGTTATAAGGCGAACTGTCGTTTTTTGAGAAAATGAAAGGATTTTAAGTGTGCCTAATAGTCTGAAAAATACGGTAAATATATAATCGCCACATCATTGTACCGATTTTTCTTTAAATTATCATATTGTATGCCAACAAACTGTGGGAAAATGTGGGTGACAAACCAATATTAAAAGGGTCATATTATGATTTTTTTAACTTAAACAGTTCCTTTTGGTCTACAAAACATGTAATGGTGGTTCTTTGGTCAAAATGTTGCGGAGATTATGTTTTACAGATAATCTTCATGTCGCTTTCTGACAGTTGCTTCAGGATGCACTGTTTTGTGGGCGGTCTTATTTACTGCGTCTTCACCCTATCACCTTCGTTGTAGTTTTTAGCGTATCCTTAGTGCAGTGGTTCTTAACCACTGCACTAATACCCTAGGGGTTCGGTGAGTCGGGCTCAGGGGTTCGGCGGAGGTCAAGACACACCCGACTCATCGTGTAAATAAAAACTTCTCCCTATCGGCGTATTACGGATACGGCAACAGCTGACTGATTTGCAGGTGTATAATTTGTTGTGAGTTTATCCACTGTGTTGGTTTTGTTCTTTGAACAAGGTGATGTTCATGCACGGTTCATTTTGTGCACCAGTAAAAAAAACATGGTAACACTTTAGTATGGGGAACATAGTCACCATTAATTAGTTGCTTATTAACATGCAAATTAGTAACATATTGGCTCTTAACTAGTCATTATTAAGTACTTATTATTGCCTTATTCTGCATGGCCTTAAGCCTAACCCTCTAACCCTGGCCCTAACCCTAACCAAATAACTCTAAATTAAGTCTTTGTTGCTTAGAATATGTTCCCCTAGTGTCCAAATAACTCTAAACTAAATCTTTGTGACTTAGAATATGTTCCCCTAGTGTCCAAATAACTCTAAATTAAGTCTTTGTTACTTAGAATATATTCCCCTAGTGTCCAAATAACTCTAAATTAAGTCTTGGTTACTTAGAATATGTTCCCCTAGTGTCCAAATAACTCTAAATTAAGTCTTTGTTACTTAGAATATGTTCCCCTAGTGTAAAAAAACCCCTCTAAATTAAGTCTTTGTTACTTAGAATATGTTCCCCTAGTGTCCAAATAACTCTAAATTAAGTCTTTGTTACTTAGAATATGTTCCCCTAGTGTAAAACAAAACTCTAAATTAAGTCTTTGTTACGGTACTTAGAATATGTTCTCCTAGTGTCCAAATAACTCTAAATGAAGTCTTTGTTACTTAGAATATGTTCCCCTAGTGTAAAAAGAACCTCTAAATTAAGTCTTTGTTACTTAGACTAAAGTGTTACCAAAAACATTTAACTTTGTCTTGAATTTGAAAAAAACAAAATATTTTATTTTTCACTAAAGAAGGGTTCGGCGAATGCGCATATGAAACTGGTGGGGTTCGGTACCTCCAACGAGGTTAAGAACCACTGCCTTAATGAGTCTACTGTCAGATATAAGTTCGAAATATACGCTACTTTGTATTAGAAATGGCAACAACGGAAGATGCATGTGCATGTACGAGCCAGTCTGCCCCACAACAAGAGGATAGAGAAATCAGGAGTAAGAGGACTAATTCAGTGTTAATATTTGAGGAGGGACCCGGGACCCTCTGTAGTGGAAAAGTTGGGCCCCATGTTCAAAAAGGTTTGGAAACCCTGTTTTAAAGCACTTGAAAAATAAACAAATACATTGAAATCCCCACATATGTGCTGTTTGAACTGCTGAGTTTCAACTTTTATTTTCACTTTCATTTAAATGACATCAACACAGGGTGGGGCCTGGGCGTACTGGAATTCCCCGTGGTTATGAAATTAGAACTTTGAAGTCTGGTAGGCCGGATGTTTATTACATACGGAACTAATAGCTCGTAACAATTTCAAAAGACAACTGATAACATAATACCTAATTCTCTTCCACAAGCCTAGGTTAGTACTTATTTTTTTTAATGAGCCGGGCCTTAGCCTAAGGTTTATGTGTTAAATAAATAATACTATTTAGGATAAACACATGGTTTCATATCATTTGACAAGGTTGTGAACTGTAAGTAGGTTAGATGCAGAGGTGGGTAGAGTAGCCAGAAATTGTACTCAAGTAAGAGTACTGTTACTTTAGAGATTTCTTACTCAAGTAAAAGTAAGGAGTAGTCACCCAAATATTTACTTGAGTAAAAGTAAAAAGTATGTTGTAAAAAAACTACTCAAGTACTGAGTAACTAATGAGTAACATACACACAAAAATCATATATATATATATATATATATATATATATATATATATATATATATATATATACACACACACACACACACATATACATATATATATATATATACACACACACACACATATATATATATATATATATATATATATATATATATATATATATACATACATTGATATATACAGTATATAATTTATATTTTTTTTTTTTGCTGTTTTTGTTTACATGTTAATAGTGTTTTAATGAATATACATGCATGTTTAACACATATAGATTCCTTTCTTTCATGAAGACAAGAATATAAGTTGGTGTATTACCTGATTCTGATGACTTGCATTGATTGGAATCAGACAGTAGTGATGACAAACGTCCACGTTTTCAAATGGAGGAGAAAAAAAGTTCCTCCTTTCTGTCTAATACCACATGAAAGTGGATGGTTTTTGGCATCTTATATGTCCAGCTTCCATATTCGTTTTTATACACTTTACAAGAAATACATTGGCGGCAAACTCCGTAGCTTGCTAGCTTGTTTGCGAAGGCTTTCGGAGACTCTTATTTTGAAAGCGCAGGCGCGATGGAGCGGCACTTTTATTGTGAAGACAGGAACTGTGCAGTCAGTCTTTAGGCTTTTGACGGGATGTACGGTTGAAATAAAAAATGGTCTTTTTTCCTTCACACTTTTGATTGATTGATTGGAACTTGTATTAGTAGATTGCACAGTACAGTACATATTCCGTACAATTGACCACTAAATGGTAACACCCCAATAAGTTTTTCAACTTGTTTAAGTCAGGTCATGTGACCCTTGGCTCTGTTTGATTGGTCCAACATCACCAGTGACTGCATCTGATTGGTGGAACGGAGTGAACGTCATCAGTGACTGTATTTGTTGAAACGCAGGCACTATGAAGGTCTGTCTGACGGACCAAAACAAACAAAGCGTGCATTAACAGATCGATAAAAATTAGTAGCGAGTAGCGAGCTGAATGTAGATAAAAGTAGCGGAGTAAAAGTAGCGTTTCTTCTCTATAAATATACTCAAGTAAAAGTAAAAGTATGTTGCATTAAAACTACTCTTAGAAGTACAATTTATTCCAAAAGTTACTCAAGTCGATGTAACGGAGTAAATGTAGCGCGTTACTACCCACCTCTGGTTAGATGTAATTCTTGTATACAATTAGAGCTGCTGAGTTTCAACTTTTATTTTCACTTTCATTTAAATGACGTCAACACAGTGTGGGCGTACTGGAATTCCCCACGGTTATGAAATTACAACTTTGAAGTCTGGTAGGCCGTATGTTTATTACATACGGAACTAATAGTTCGTAACAATTTCAAAAGACAACTGATAAAATAATACCTGATTCTCTTCCACAAGCCTAGGTTAGTACTTATTTGTTTTCTAATGAGCCGGACCTAAGCCTAAGGTTTATGTGTTAAATAAATAATACTATTTGGGATAAACACATGGTTTCATATCATTTGACAAGGTTGTGAACTGTAAGTAGGTTAGATGTAATTCTTGTATACGATTAAAATCAAGAGTAAGAGGACTAATTCAGTGTTAATATTTGAGGAGGTAGAAAAGTTGGGCCCCACGGTCAAAAAAGTTTGGAAACACATACATTGAAATCCCCACAAATGTGCTGTGTGAGCTGCTGAGTTTCAACTTTTATTTTCACTTTCATTGAAGTGACATCAACCAGTTCCACCGTGTGCCTCACAATACGAAGGTCCTGCGTTCAATCCCGGGCTTGGGATCTTTCTGTGTGGAGTTTGCATGTTCTCCCCGTGACTGCGTGGGTTCCCTCTGGGTACTCCGGCTTCCCTCTCACCTCTAAAGACATGCACCTGGGGAATAGGTTGATTGGCAACACTAAATTGGCCCTAGTGTGTGAATGTGAGAGTGAATGTTGTCTGTCTATCTGCGATGAGGTGGCGACTTGTCCAGGGTGTACCCCGCCTTCTGCCCAATTGTAGCTGAGATAGCCTCCAGCACCCCCCTACAAGTGGTAGAAAAATGGATGGATGGATGGATGGACATCAACACAGGGTGGGGCCTGGGCGAACTGGAATTCCCCACGGTTGGGAAATTAGAACTTTGAAGTCTGGTAGGCCGCATGTTTATTACATACGGACCTAATCTTTCGTAACAATTTCAAAAGACAACTGATAAAATAATAAATCTCCTATGGTTCTCTTCCACAAGCCTCGATGACA
The DNA here is from genome assembly GCF_033978685.3 of Nerophis lumbriciformis. Lineage (NCBI taxonomy): Eukaryota > Metazoa > Chordata > Actinopteri > Syngnathiformes > Syngnathidae > Nerophis > Nerophis lumbriciformis. The sequence goes on along the minus strand of NC_084550.2, from coordinate 12,580,049 downwards.
GATGACGTGAGACGTGAAAGCAAAACTTCAAGTCAGTGTCTTGACCAGGCCTGGGCAATTATTTTGACTCGGGGGCCACACTTAGAGAAAAAAATGTGTCCGGGGGCCGATCTACTTTTAGGAACACTAATACAAAACCTCACAATAATGTCTGATTGAATGCTAAAAACGTTATGACAGACCGCCTTAAAAAACGTAATGGAATTTTACATTTTCCTATGAACGATAAAACACTGAATATTGAAAAAATATGTATGTCACACCCCCTTTCGATCGACATATTTTACAATCAAGTGAAACGCAACAAAAATGCAACAAACAGTGAAATATGAACGCGAAGGGTACACAATAAACCCACCTACAATCTGATATATCTGATATTTGCTGAATTCCACCCAGGGATCAATAAAGTACTTTCTATTCTATTCTATTCTATTCTATACATCACTAAGCTTTAGAACTTTGTTGTGAAAATCTCCTTCCGCGTCTGTGGAAATGCTTCCCGCCCACACTGCTTGGTGCCTCGTCTGAGCTGCTGTGACGTAGATTACCATAGTAACTAATTATATGACCATAGTAACTAATTAGATTACCATAGTAACTAATTAGACTACCATAGTAACTGGTATATCATCCATAAGCGCAGATTCCAACCATAGAAATACTTTGCATAGTTGAAGACTAGGGATGTCCGATAATGGCTTTTTGCTGATATCCGATATTCCAATATTGTCCAACTCTTTAATTACCGATACCGATATCAACCGATACCGATATCAACCGATATATGCAGTCGTGGAATTAACCCATTATTATGCCTAATTTGGACAACCAGGTATGGTGAAGATAAGGTACTTTTAAAAAAGATTAATAAAATAAAATAAAATAAATAATTTTAAAACAATTTCTTGAATAAAAAAGAAAGTAAAACAATATAAAAACAGTTACATTGAAACTAGTAATTAATGAAAATTAGTAAAACTAACTGTTAAAGGTTAGTACTATTAGTGGACCAGCAGCACGCACAATCATGTGTGCTTACGGACTGTATCCCTTGCAGACTGTATTGATATATTAATAAATATTAATAACAGAAAGAAACAACCCTTTTGTGTGAATGAGTGTAAATGGGGGAGGAAGGTTTTTTGGATTGGTGCACTAATTGTAAGTGTATCTTGTGTTTTTTAATGTTGATTTAATTTAAAAAACAACAACAACAACAAAAACGATACCGATAATAAAAAAAACGATACCGATAATTTCCGATATTACATTTTAACGCATTTATCAGCCGATAATATCGGCAGGGAGAAATATAGGCCGATAAATCCGATATTATCGGCAGAGGTGGGTAGTAACGCGCTACATTTACTCCGTTACATCTACTTGAGTAACTTTTGGGATAAATTGTACTTCTAAGAGTAGTTTTAATGCAACTTACTTTTACTTTTACTTGAGTATATTTATAGAGAAGAAACGCTACTTTTACTCCGCTACTTTTATCTACATTCAGCTCGCTACTAATTTTTATCGATCTGTTAATGCACGCTTTGTTTGTTTTGGTCTGTCAGACAGACCTTCAAAGTGCCTGCCTTACTGGTGACGTTTCACTCCGTTCCACCAATCAGATGCAGTCACTGGTGACGTTGGACCAATCAAACAGAGCCAGGCGGTCACATGACCTGACTTAAACAAGTTGAAAAACTTATTGGGGTGTTACCATTTAGTGGTCAATTGTACGGAATATGTACTGTACTGTGCAATCTACTAATACAAGTTTCAATCAATCAATCAAAAGTGTGAAGGAAAAAAGACACTTTTTTATTTCAAACGTACATCCCGTCACAAGCCTAAAGACTGACTGCACAGTTCCTGTCTTCACAATAAAAGTGCCGCTCCATCGCGCCTGCGCTTTCAAAATAACAGTCTCCGAAAGCCAGCGCAAACAAGCTAGCAAGCTACGGAATTTGCCGCCAATGTATTTCTTGTAAAGTGTGTAAAAACGAATATGGAAGCTGGACAAATAAGATACCAAAAACCAACCACTTTCATGTGGTATTAGACAGAAAGGAGGAACTTTTTTTCTCCTCCATTTGAAAACGTGGACGTTATCAGCACAACTGTCTGATTACAATCAATGCAAGTCATCAGAATCAGGTAATACACCAACTTATATTCTTGTCAACATGAAAGAAAGGAATCTATATGTGTTAAACATGCATGTATATTCATTAAAACACCTTTAACATGTAAACAAAAACGGCAAAATAAATAAATATAAATGATATACTGTATATATCAATGTATGTGTATATATGTATATATGTATATATATATATATGATATGTGTGTGTATGTTACTCATCAGTTACTCAGTACTTGAGTAGTTTTTTCACAACATACTTTTTACTTTTACTCAAGTAAATATTTGGGTGACTACTCATTACTTTTACTTGAGTAATAAATCTCTAAAGTAACAGTACTCTTACTTGAGTACAATTTCTGGCTAGTCTACCCACCTCTGATTATCGGACATCTCAATTGAAGACTTATGGTCATTACAAAACATGACTGCACATCATAATGGCAGCTACAGTTTCCATCTTAAAGATCTAAAAAAAGTATTTGGGAATGTCCGGCGGGCCAGATTGAAAAGCTCAACGGGCCGCAGTGGCCCCCGGGCCTTAATTTGCCAAGTTTGGTCTTGACTGTGTTGAATCCGACGACCGTGAAGGCAACCTCACCTAACCCGGAAGCGTGACGTCACGAGCCATAACAAACCCGCCTGCCTCAACTGTCATCCCCGTTGTCGCCTCGGCCTGTGTCGGCGTTGTTCAGCGACGCGGTTATTCTCGAGGGGGGAAACACATACCGGGTTGTTTTTGTTCGCTTTGTACCGGCGATAACAATCGCTCGATCCCGACTGACCTCCCCGCGCTCCTCCGTTAGCTTGGCTTGCTATAACAATGAGCGCCATCATGATGACATGCCTGTGAAACTGGCAGCGACTTCTTCTGTCGCTTAAAAAAAAAAAAAAAAAAGAACACTTCCGCTTTTTTTTTTTGGGTTGGTGGTAGCCGACTTGAAAAGAACAGAAGCGAAGAAGAGGCAGGCGGCAATGGAGCCACACGCGGCGACGGGCTGCGTGAACGTGGGCTGTCTGACCAGCGCCTTGCCGGTGATCCCTTACCAGAAGCTGACTGACTTGTACTACCTGAGCAAAGGGGGCTTCGGCACCGTGTTCAAGGCTCAACACTCCGACTGGAGGACCACCGTGGCCATCAAGTGTCTGAAGTTGGACTCCCCTTTTGGTGAAAGGTACAACATGTTCATGCTTGTGTTTTCGTCCCACACCGAATAATGTCGTGTGTAATCGTGATCAAATCGGAACCACATTCAAGGAACATACAGGCGATGCTCTAAATCAGTGGTTCTCAAACTTTTTACCCCAAGTACCACCATAATGACCTATGTAAAAGTGGGTGACATTGTTATCACCAGGAAAGATGAGGTCACCTACCTAGGTTCCATTCTAGAGGCTAATCTTTCCTGTGATAAAATGGCAACCAAGGTAATCAAAAAGGTCAACCAACGAACGAGATTTCTCTATAGAATCTCCTCTCTGGTCAACAAAAGCACCATGAGGATTCTGGCAGGAACTCTCGTTCAACCCTTTTTTGATTACGCATGCACCTCCTGGTACCCTAGCACATACCTGCCAACTACTCCGGTTTTCCCGTAATTAGTACGGTTTTCATCAACCTATTCCGGGTTACGGTTGCAGTGATAAAAAATACGGTTTTTAATTAATTAAAACATTTTTTTTTTTTTTTATGTTTTATTCACGAAATCGCGTAACAACAATGACAATCGACACTGCTTCCCGTAACTTCCTATCGAGCCATTCCGAATGCCATGCGCGAGGCTATTTATAGCACCGCTGCCAAGCACGAAGCACCAGTTGCCATTGTTTCCAAACGAGCGAACGATCATGGAATCAGCCGGAGAAAAATCGCAAACGAGTCTTAAACCGAAAAGAAAACTGCAGTCATTCCGTGAAGAATATTCAAAAGCCTATCCGGGAATAATTATCCGTTCCAAAAAGGGTGAAAACTACGCGAATTGCACCTTGTGCAGACAAGATTTTTCGATCGGACACGGAGGAATTAGCGATGTAAAAGACCACGTTGGGACAAAAAAACACAAGTCTAATGCCGTTGCTAGCGATACAAGTGGAAAACTTTCAACGTTTTTCGTCGCCCAAACAGATTCTTTGGATGTGATTAATGCCGAAGTTTTATTTACGGAGGCAATAATTGAGCATGGACTTCCAATCGCACTGGCTGATGACATGGGACAGTTATTTCGGAAAATGTTTCCTGACTCGAAAATCGCCAAAAAATATGGATGTGGTCGAACCAAAACATCAAACATTATTCAGTGTCTTGGAACAGAATCCTCAAAAAGTATCGCCGATGTCATGAAGACGGAACCATTTAGCATGTCGACTGACGGCAGCACCGATAATTTCGAAAAGTCACTGTGACTGATAGAAAAGTGATGGTTTTAGCAACATTTTAACCTGTCTGAATGCTAATAATCATTTTGCGTCGGGGAACCCCCCACCAGGACTTTGTCCTGGACCTACCGGGGCCTGCGGCCCCTGGATCCTGGCTATTAGGTTTTTCTGATTTCAAAAGTTGGCAGGTATGCTAGCACCTCCAAAACCCTCAAATCTAAACTCCAAGCATCCCAGAACAAGTTAGTCAGATTACTTCTAGACCTCCACCCCAGATCACACCTCACTCCTACCCACTTCTCCAAAGTGGGCTGGCTCAGGGTGGAGGACAGAGTAAAACAACTTGCACTGAGCCTAGTCTATAAAATCCGCTACACCTCCCTGATACCAAAGTACATGTCAAACTACTTCCTTAACGTAAATGACACCAGGGGGAGCTCCACTAACCACGTTAAACCCAGATTCCGATCTAACAAAGGTCTTAACTCATTCTCTTTCTATGCCACATCAATGTGGAATGCGCTCCCAACAGGTATAAAAGAAAGGGCATCTCTATCCTCCTTCAAAACCGCAATAAAAGTACACCTCCAGGCAACTTCAACCCTAAACTAACACCCCCCCGGATTGTTGATAATGAAATGTAAACAATCAAATGCAGATATTTTTCTTATGCCTTCTGATCTCTCTCTCTCTCTATGTCCACTACTTGCTGTACATATCCTACCAAGTCAGACCTACACTGTTTCAAAATCCATTTCTCTGTTCTCAATTGTTGATGACTGATGATAACAACCAAACCTAACCCCCCCCCCCCTCCACACCCCGAATTGTAAATAATGTAAATAATTCAATGTATATACCCTGATGATTATCTTGTGTGATTACTGTATTATGATGATAGTATATACAGTATGATAGTATATATCTGTATTATGAATCAATTTAAGTGGACCCCAACTTAAACAAGTTGAAAAACTTATTCGGGTGTTACCATTTAGTGGTCAATTGTACGGAATGTGTACTTCACTGTGCAACCTACTAATAAAAGTCTCAATCAATCAATCAATGTTGAAATACAGTAGCGTGTAGGGGTGTGGGAAAAAATCGATTCGAATTCGAATCGGGATTCTCACGTTGTGCGATTCAGAATCGATTCTCATTTTTAAAAAATCTATTTTTTTTTTTTACATTTATTTATTTAAATTTTTATTTATTATTATTATTTTTTTAATTCATCAATCCAACAAAACAATACACAGCAATACCATAATAGTGCAATCCAATTCCAAAACCAAACCTGACCCAGCAACACTCAGAACTGCAATAAACAGAGCAATTGAGAGGAGACACAAACACGACAGAGAACAAACCAAAAGTAGTGAAACAAAATTGAATATTATCAACAACAGTATCAATATTAGTTACAAATTCAACTAGGGCTGCAACAACTAATCGATTTAAAATTGATTATAAAAATAGTTGGCGATTAATTTAGTCATTGATTCGTTGGATCTATGCTATGTGCATGCGCAGAGGCAATTATTTATTTATTTATTTATTTTAATTTATTATTATTTTTTTTTATACACCTTTATTTATAAACTGTAACATGTACAAACAGCTGAGAAACAATAATCAAAATAAGTATGGTGCCAGTATGCTGTTTTTTTTCAATGAAATACTGGAAAGGATAGAAATGTAATTTGTCTCGTTTATCCGATTATTAATTGATTAATCGAAGTATTAATCGACTGCAACTAATTATAATTAATTAGTTGCAGCCCTAATTTCAACATAGCAATGATTAAAAATCCCTCATTGACATTATCATTAGACATTTCTAAAAAAAAAAAAAGAAAGAACAATAGTGTCACAGTGGCTTACACTTACATCGCATTTCATAAGCTTGACAACACACTGTGTCCAATATTTTCACAAAGATAAAATAAGTCATATTTTTGGTTCATTTAATAGTTAAAACAAATTTACATTATTGCAATCAGTTGATAAAACATTGTCCTTTACAATTATAAAAGTTTTTTACAAAAATCTACTACTCTGCTTGCATGTCAGCAGACTGTGGTAGATCCTGCTGAAGTCCTATGTATTGAATGAATGGAGAATCGTTTTGAATCGGGGAAAAATCGTTTTTGAATCGAGAATCATGTTGAATTGAAAAAAAAAAAAATCAATTTTGAATCGAATCGTGACCCCAAGAATCGATATTGAATCGAATCGTGGGACACCCAAAGACTTACAGCCCTGGTAAGGCTATGTATACACTACCTCAAACGAATAATTATTTAGCCTAAGCCCCGTTTCAGCCACGCTAAACTATCGTTTAAGGTCCCCCTCCTCCATACTTGCCAACCTTGAGCCCTCCAAATTCGGGAGATTTGGGGGAGGGGGGGTTTGAGGTGGGCGGGGGCAGGGTTAAGTGGCGAGGAGTATATTTATAGCTAGAATTCACTGAAATTCAAGTATTTCTTATATATATATATGTGTGTGTGTGTGTGTGTGTGTGTGTGTGTGTGTGTGTGTGTGTGTGTGTGTGTGTGTGTGTGTGTGTGTGTGTGTGTGTGTGTGTGTGTGTGTGTACAGCTCCACTAATGGACATTGGAGTGTTACTTTCAAAGGCAAAATTAAAGTATTGCTAGAAACATAATTTTGTATGGGACTTTAGTGTATTATATGTATAGTACATGTTCCAAAAAGAAAAAAAAACATAAAACACAGTATATTTAAATATACTAAATGTAAAAAAGGAATAAATATTCAAAATAATCTAGTTTGGTTACGCCATCATGAGCGCAACACAAGGTTGTAAAAGTTTCAACTAAAATTCTAAATAAGATGTCAAAAACAAACTGAAATCAAATGCACACAGCTTAAAGATTGATCAATACCTATTTATGATGATTTATCAAAATATAAAAGAAGTATACCTGAACAGAACGCTCATGATGATTACACCAAAAAGTAACGCTATGAATCGCAATTTTCCAAGTTTTTGGGGCATTTTTATGCTATTTCCAAGCATCTCCTTTTTATTATCGTTGATTTTAAATGGTCAAACTAATGCATATTATATATGCATGCCCTAGTAAACAACAAAAAGTCATATTTATTTTGATTGTTACATTTTGAAGTACATTTGTGCAGGTGGGTGCGAATGTACCCATTACCAGAGCTGTACACAGACACACATATATATATATATATATATATATATATATATATATATATATATATATATATATATATATATATATATATATATATATATATATATATATATATATATATATATATATATATGTCCATATGTATATATATATATATGTCCATATGTATATGTATAAAATAAATACTTGACTTTCAGTGAAAGCTATATATATATATATATATACAGTATATATAAAATAAATACTTGACTTTCAGTGAATTCTAGCTATATATATATGTATTTTATTATATATATATATATGTATATATATATATATATATATATATATATGTGTATATATATATATGTATGTATATATATATATATATATGTATGTATAAAATAAATACTTGACTTTCAGTGAATTCTAGCTATGTATATATACATATGTATTTTATTATATGTATATACATATAAATAAAATAAATACTTGAATTTCAGTGTTCATTTAGTTACACATATACACACACATAACACTCATCTACTCATTGTTGTACTTGAAAGTGCAATGCTTTGCAGCCAGAAGCACAGCTTGCTGCTTACTTAAAAAACAAAACAACACTTACCTTTCACTATTTGAGTAGCCTTTGTTCTGCCGTTTGCGTACTGGCGAACAATCTCTGAATCCGGGAACATATCCGTCACGGATTTGTTGAAGACATCCGCAAATGAGAACGGGATGTTGCTTCCATCTATCAGCATAGCCATCTTTGTCTCGGCATATGTTACACCCTCGGGTCTCCATTTAGCGAGGTGGTCCATAATACTGGGCTGTGACCGGTGCTGCGCTGCCGCCACCTTGTGCTTCGCTGACCGTTCATGAGTGAGTATATCCGTTCGGCCACCGTGTTCAATGGAGAAGTCTGTTCTACAAAATTTACAGGCAGCATACCCCTTCCTCTTGAATTGTCCTGGGTAAACTGAAATTCTTGTTTCCATTCGTTATAGAAATTACAAGCGTATTTCTTCATCTTACTCGTTGTCGGCGTCGCCATGGCTGTATCTTCCTCGTTCTTCTGTTTCGTCTCCTTGTTGTGTGCGCAGTTGTGCACTCTCGACACGTCACTCAGGACTGCATGGAGCCAGAGGGGGCGTGGCCTCCAGCTGCGACTGTAAATCGGGAGATTTTCGGGGGAATATTTGTCCCGGGAGGTTTTCGGGAGAGGCGCTGAATTTCGGGAGTCTCCCGGAAAATTCGGGAGGGTTGGCAAGTATGCCAGGTCTGCACTAGGGTGAAGTTTTAGTATATGTTATGACAAGTATATTTAATATTTTGCCCACCCTAACATTACAGACAGTTTTAACAGTAACACTGTGTTTGAGTATGGGTACATAAAACACTGTACTTTAATCAAGGAATTATTTGTCGTACAACTGGTTTAAGGGTGTCAAACTCATTTTCATGGTGGGCCACATCGCAGTAACAGGACGGGTGTCCTCAACGGGCCACTTGTAACTGCAAAAGCATATACTGTATTTTTCAGACCATAAGGCGCATCGGATTATAAGGCGCATTGCTGATGAGCGGGTCTATTTAGGTCTGTTTTCATACAAAAGGCGCACCGGATTATCAGGCGCATTAAAGGGGTCATATTGTATGGTTTTTTTTCTAAATTTGAAACACTTCCTTGTGGTCTACATAATATGTAATGGTGTTTTTTTGGTCAAACTGTTGCATAGATGATGTTTTACAGATCATCTTCAAGTCGCTTTGTGACCGTCGTTTCAGGATGCGCCGTTTTGTGGACAATCTTATTTACGTGGCTCACCTTCGACAGCGTCTTCTCCCCGTGATCATTGTTGTACCGGTGTAGCGTTCAAGGACAGGAGTGGAAGTAGTGTCAAAAGATGGCGCTAACTGTTTTAATAACATTCAGACTTTACTTAAATCAATAACAGAGCAGCATTTTCTCACTAGCAGTGTTTGGTTAGTTACTGAAAACCAGTAACTACTTACAGTTACTAGTTGCTTTATTTCAATAGTAACTCAGTTACTAACTCAGTTACATACACCAAAAAGTAATGCGTTACTGTGAAAAGTAACTATTTATTACTTTTTAAAAAATTTTTTAATTAAGGCACCCATTAATGCCCTTTTAGCCTTCATTTCAGTACTGTTATTGCACTGGAAAATAATACAATCTGTTGATCAACTTGACATGCATTTGCATCACTGAACTCTGCTAAGCAATGTGCTCTACATACAACACATAACGACAAAGATATGTTTCAAAGGGCCAATTTAATTTTGGGCCAGAACAAATTGACAAAACTATTTTAAATAGCTGCAACATAACATACATACATAAGTAACAAACCACATAATAACAACATGTCACAACATAGCTGTAAACCTGGCTTCACCCAAGGAAGGCACAAATTACATGATTATATGTCATGTCACTATATACAGCACACATACTGCTATACACACGCCTAACCAGGCGTTTTTTCTCTCAAGGAATTGTGAAATAAAATCATGTCTTCAGTGAAGCCCAGAACACTCTACGCATTTCCCAAGTTTTAGTTTAGAGAAAAGGAAAGATTGGCCTGGCCCACTAGGATCCCTCTTTATGTGTGTGAACTTTATAGTCTATACATTTAGAGTGATGTGATAATCAAACACTCTAGAAGTCTAGAATGAAAGAGTATATAAGAGAATTGACAGAGTGTGTACCTTCAGTGCTGAATGATGAGCAGAGGCAGAGTTTGGAGTGTCTTCTTTGGCTCGCTTTCCATGTTTATGTACTCACTGTCCACTGTGTCCAGGAACTTGGAACATGTTTTCGTGCCATTTGTTGTTTGACGCCCGATATCATGCTAATTAGCTGCCTGAAAGCGGGTGACTCCACTGTAGAAATAGCCTGCATGTCTTCTAGCACATACGCTGCAATGGCTCTATCAATGTTGTCCTGGCTAGCAGTCCCTCTGTTAAAATCCTTAAGTGGAGGTGGAGGTGAAGTGTGTCTCTCTTTACTAGCTTTGTCGAAGCATGTTGCTTTTGTAGCTGTTTCAGCAGATTTGAATTGCTGTTTTGGGCAGTAGATGGGATCTTTGATCCAAGACACAACTTATATTTTACTAAAATGTTTTTTTCTTTGTGCTCGACAATAGAAAAGTACCGTATTTTTCGGACTATAAGTCGCAGTTTTTTTCATAGTTTGGCCGGGGGTGCGACTATACTCAGGAGCGACTTATGTGTGAAATTATTAACACATTACCGTAAAATATCAAATAATATTATTTAACTCATTCACGTAAGAGACTAGACGTATAAGATTTCATCGGATTTAGCGATTAGGAGTGACACATTTTTTGGTAAACGTATAGCATGTTCTATATGTTATAGTTATTTGAATGACTCTTACCATAATATGTTACAATAACATACCAGGCACGCTCTCAGTTGGTTATTTATGCGTCATATAACGTACTCTTATTCAGCCTGTTGTTCACTATTCTTTATTAATTTTAAATTGCCTTTCAAATGTCTATTTTTGGTGTTGGGTTTTATCAAATAAATTTCCCCAAAAAATGCGACTTATACTCCAGTGCGACTTATATATGTTTTTTCCCTTCTTTATTATGCATTTTCGGCCGGTGCGACGTATACTCCGGAGCGATTTATAGTCCGAAAAATACGGTAGTGAGAATATCTCCATGTTAAGAAACTCCGCTTAAGCTCCGCCATGATGTCTTGTTGTTAGTAAACACAGACACGCCCCCCCGCCCCACACACACCCACACACACACAGAGCGCGCCTTTTGTGACACAGGAAGAATCAGAAGGACAACACCGCAGTTCTCCAATAAAACACACTCCAATCTTCTCAGTTTCTAGCCGATACTATATAAAAAAATAACGTAAAATAACGCAGTAACGCATCATGTAGTAAAGTAGAGATACTGAATATAAAAAAATAACGCATTAGACTACTAGTTACGCTGAAAATAACGGCGTTACAGTTAGTCCCAACACCGCTCACTAGTGCAACAACAACGCCCGAAATGTGTCCCTTGAAAAAACAGGAATTCTCTAATAACTTAAGTTCTGTGGGTGAATTATGTAAACTCACTACACTGGTAGTTTTTAGCACTTCCATAGTGAGTCTACTGACAAATATAAGTTAGAACTGTATGCTACTTTATGTTCAAAATGGCAACAGCGGAGGATAGAGAAAAAGAAGAAGCTTATGGACTACGGTGTCGTCACGGACTACAATGGCGGACGCGCGCACATTTTCAGGACTTACGCAGATCCCAAATACAGATCAGCAGGTACCAGAAGGTAAGAAAAGTTGGTTTTGCATAACATTGCGAAACTAAACGCCAGATGACATCTCTGCTAATAGGTGTCATTTTGCGGTCCTTATACACACACTATAACAATACCCGTAAGTTGAAGCACAATACGTCTGACTACGGTAGCCGTAATGCTCCAACAATCCATCAAGCGGTGCGGCTTCATAACTTACCAAAGTCGTACTAAAACATTTTGACAGATTTTTGAGCGCCGTGTGTAATGTTCTATATTTAAAGAACATTTAAAGTTTTGGTGTTGTTTACTTCTGTCATACTGCAGTCTACATGCAGTGACTGCCATCTACTGGTCACACTTATCATTACATGCCAAATAAAATAGCTTTGAGGTCGGTAAGCACAACCAGAATTATTCCGTACATTAGGCGCACCGGGTTATAAGGCGCACTGTCAATTTTTGTGAAAATGAAAGGATTTTAAGTGTGCCTAATAGTCTGAAAAATACAGTAAATGTATAATCGCCACATCGTTGTACCTAATTTTTTTTTACATTATCATATTGTATGCCAACAAACTGTGGGAACATTTGAGTGACAAACCAATATTAAAAGGGTCATATTATGATTTTTTTCTACATCTTAAACAGTTCCTTGTGGTCTACATAACATGTAATGGTGGTTCTTTGGTCAAAATTTTGCAGAGATTATGCTTTACAGACCATTTTCAAGTCGCTTTCTGATAGTCTCTTCAGGATGCACTGTTTTGTGGGCGGTCTTATTTATGTACCTCCACTTCGACTGCGTCTTCACCTTGTCAGCCTTGTTGTAGTTTTTAGCGCATCCATATTGAGTCTACTGACGGATACAAGTTCGACATATATGCTACTTTGTATTAGAAATGGCAACAACGGAAGATGCATGTGCATGTACGAGCCAGTCTGCCCCGCAAAATGAGAATAGAGAAAAATAAGGAGCTTATTAATGACAGCGTCGGACGACAATGGCGGACTCGCGCAAAAATCTTTGGGTAAATCTCTACCATACATGGAGATATCCGCTGACATCACACATGGGAAAAACATCACAATTTGGGAAAAATTCCAAAAAGCTAGTTTAGAGAGAGTATGAAAGAAGGCTAGATTGTTTCATAAACATCTCCACAATGCCTCTATGATTTGATTTCAAATTTCCGGGACTAATGCAAATCCCAAATACACAAAACAGGTACCAAAGAGTAAGAAAAGGTTGGTTTTGCAAAAACTTCAGCTATTGTGGAAATAATTTTAAAAAAGGGTTTCAATGACATTCAAAAAGCTTGGCATAGCATTTTACAATATTTTTATACAAAAATGCCAAATGCCGTTATGACACACAATTCAATGTGTACGTGGGTTCTATCTAGTGCACAACACATCAATTGTTGTGGACTGCAAAAGCCTTAAAATAACAGGGTTTTTTCCTGGCTCAAATTGAGGCAGAGGTGGTACAATCCTGACTAGGTATGTCCCGATCCAGGTTTTTGCACTTCCGATCCGATACCGATATTGTTTTTGCATTTCCGTTCCGATACCGATACTGACCGATACCGATACTGACCGATACTGGCCTATCCGAGCATGTATTAAAGTTTAAAGTTATTTAGCCTACTTAGTTGTCAGAATCATGTTGAAAAGGGTTTTAGTACTCTTGATAACAACTAGCCAGCTGAATTAGGGGAGTTTGAATAATACACAATGGTTGGTAACAAGAAACTGACCTGTTTATTCAAGGATAAACACAAAATAGACAAAATTATACATGACAAACAGAAATTGCATCATTGAACTAGGGCTGGGCGATATGGCCTTTTTTTAATATTGCGATATTTTAAGGCCATATTGCGATACACAATATATATCTCGATATTTTGCCTTAGCCTTGAATGAACACTTGATGCATATAATCACAGCAGTATGATGATTCTATGTGTTTTGATTGATTGATTGAGACTTTTATTAGTAGGTTGCACAGTGAAGTACATATTCTGTACAATTGACCACTAAATGGTAACACCCCAATAAGTTTTTCAACTTGTTTAAGTCAGGGTCCACTTAAATTGATTCATGATACAGATATATACTATCAGATATATACTATCATCATAATACAGTCATCACACAAGATAATCACATTGAATTATTTACATTATTTATAATCCAGGGTGTGGAGGGGGGCGCCGGATGTAAGTGTCAAAAAGACAGCCAAAAGAGTTTGATATGAGAATAAATCTAAAGTTAAAATATAGGGTAGAAATGCACCCATTTGCAGGAAATGTAGTCTTGATTTTCAAAATGTTCTTTCAAGGCTTGCATGTCTACATTAAAACATTCTTCTTCATACTGCATTAATATATCCTACTTTTAAACTTTCATGCAGAGAAGGAAATCACAACTAAAAAAAATCACTCATTTTTTCATATGGTGTTGATGTGGAAATTTTTGCCATTTTGATGGTGTGGAGTCTGGATGTGTGGCACCGAATGGAGATAAGCGTCTCGACAGACGTCACAATATTTGAACAATGATGACGAAAACTGTTTTCTCTGTCGTGTCCGTGTGTCGAAAATTGTTATGCGCTTATTTTTTTATTTGATTTTGTGCGTGGCATAGATTTGCCGTGCGCAGAGGACGCTTGAGCAGGCGCACACCTTAGCGGCTGCGCTAGCATCACAGCTAAAGTTAGCCATGCCGCTACCTCGCTCTCTGCTGGGAGAGGACGTATACGTATGTGACGTTTGACGTGACAGTATGTGACGTGTGTAAGAAGGTGCGCTCGCTGTCTGTGAGAGGGAGACACAGGAAAGAGTGAGAAGAGCCTGTCGTGTAATGCCAGCAGCTAAAAGCAACTGCGTGAGAATTGTGGATGTGTTGAATGTGTGCTGGAAAACGCGGAACGGAAATTACGGAGCAGCAGAAAAGTGGAATGTATTATTTAAATAGGTGCGTTGGAAAACGGACCGGAGTTTTTTTTAAAACTGGATCTGGATCGGCATTTTCCCATGCCTTGCCGATACGCAATTTTGGCAAATATCGGCAGCCGATCCGATCCAAATATTGGATCGGGACATCCCTAATCCTGACCATTAGCCAGAATTTTTACGCAAAAATAGGGTAGTTTTTTCAATGTTCAGTAATATGCTGTAAAGAAGACCAAAAAAATGTATTGTCATTTTTATTAATTTAATGGGCAGTTTGCTGTAAAATCATAAGCCAAGCAGATATTTAAGTATTTATCTTTATTTAAACAAAAAATGTTTGGAAAGTATGATAGTATACTGTAATATTTGTTGCCATAATGGATACTATAAAGTTTAAAAGGCATGCAATTTCAAGCAGTACATACAAACCCCGTTTCCATAAGAGTTGGGAAATTGTGTTGGATGTAAATATAAACAGAATACAATGATTTGCAAATCCTTTTCAACCCATATTCAATTGAATGCACCACAAAGACAAGATATTTGATGTTCCAACTCATAAACCTTTTTTTTTGCAAATAATAATTAACTTAGAATTTCATGGCTGCAACACGTGCCAAAGTAGTTGGGAAAGGGCATGTTCACCACTGTGTTACATCACCTTTTCTTTTAACAACACTCAATAAACGATTGGGAACTGAGGAAACTAATTGTTGAAGCTTTGAAAGTGGAATTTTTTCCCATTCTTGTTTTATGTAGAGCTTCAGTCGTTCAACAGTCCGGGGTCTCCGCTGTCGTATTTTACGCTTCATAATGCGTCACACATTTTCGATGGGAGACAGGTCTGGACTGCAGGCGGACCATTAAAGTACCTGCACTCCTTTTTTACGAAGCCATGCTGTTGTAACACGTGCTGAATGTGGCTTGGCATTGTCTTGCTGAAATAAGCAGGGGCGTCCATGAAAAAGACGGCGCTTGGATGGCAGCATATGTTGTTCCAAAACCTGTATGTACCTTTCAGCATTAATGGTGCCTTCACAGATGTGTAAGTTACCCATGCCTTGGGCACTAATGCACCCCCATACCATCACAGATGCTGGCTTTTGAACTTTGCGTCGATAACAGTCTGGATGGTTCGCTTCCCCTTTGGTCCGGATGACACGATGTCGAATATTTCCAAAAACAATTTGAAATGTGGACTCGTCAGACCACAGAACACTTTTCCACTTTGCATGAGTCCATCTTAGATTATCTCGGGCCCAGAGAAGCCGGCGGCGTTTCTGGATGTTGTTGATAAATGGCTTTGGCTTTGCATAGTAGAGCTTTAGCTTGCACTTACAGATGTAGCGACAAACTGTAATTATTGACAGTGGTTTTCTGAAGTGTTCCTGAGCCCATGTGGTGATATCCTTTAGAAATTGATGTCGGTTTTTGATACAGGGCCGTCTTAGGGATCGAAGGTCACGGTCATTCAATGTTGGTTTCCGGCCATGCCGCTTACGTGCAGTGATTTCTCCAGATTCTCTGAACCTTTTGATGATATTATGGACCGTAGATGTTGAAATCCCTAAATTTCTTGCAATTGCACTTTGAGAAACGTTGTTCTTAAACTTTTTGACTATTTGCTCACGCAGTTGTGGTCAAAGGGGTGTACCTCGCCCCATCCTTTCTTGTCAAATTGTTTTTATACCCAATCATGGCACCCAATTAGCCTGCACACCTGTGGGATGTTCCAAATAAGTGTTTGATGAGCATTCCTCAACTTTATCAGTATTTATTGCCACCTTTCCCAACTTCTTTGTCACGTGTTGCTGGCATCAAATTCTAAAGTTAATGATTATTTGCAAAAAAAAAACGTCTATCAGTTTGAACATCAAATATGTTGTCTTTGTAGCATATTCAACTGAATATGGGTTGAAAATGATTTGCAAATCATTGTATTCCGTTTATATTTACATCCAACACAATTTCCCAACTCATATGGAACCGGGTTTGTATATTTTTTCTGTCAAAAGGAAACACATTTAGTGAGAAAATATTAAGTACTTTATTGACACATATCATTTCCAGGTGTTTGCAGGCCAGATAAAATGATGTCGCCTTGAGTTTGACACCTGTGGCCTAAGCGCTTACATAAGAGAATGATGGGCTCATAGCTTGTGTGGTGGGGCCACTTTTGCTTGAGACACTCATAGATGATTTCGAAGCAGCCTTCAAGCGCTCTGTGGACAAAAATGTCCACATGTTGTCACCACCATGATTTATTACATTTTAACTGCCTGTTACGTTAATTTCTCTGCTCTGTTTCACCTGGACTCTTGCCTTTCCTCCTCGCGAGATCGCGTTTTAAAGTAGTGGCTGATTTTGCCTGCCATATCTGCAACGCTAAAAACATAAACATTACTCTGACATGGGGGAAACTTATTTTTAAAATAAACATGACATGCTTGTAATGCTTTCTTGGGGTAACTCCTTTTAGTTGACCTTGTATCAGTCAATCTGTACCATCATGAAACTGTACCTGATCCTATGCAAACTTCTAAAAAATTCTTCAATCAATCCATCTATTATAATTAGTCAGAAAAGGTTGGGAACAAAGCTAGCACTACTAGATGTTCACAGCACAGTCTGGAGTGTTCTGTAGGAGACCAGTAATCCCTCCGTATTATGCTCCATATGGGAGAAATCCACTTGTTACAGGTTGTCAACGTTATGGACCAAGTAGCGGGAAAAAACATGCTTCGATCTATTTCTTCTTCGGTAGTTGCTTCAGGTTTACTGGTGCACTGTTGTCGATATAGCGCCTCTATGGTGGTGCAACGCTGCAACTGCAGTTAAAATACGTAGCTGCCGCAGAGGGACATCATTCGCTCAATCAACACGACCAGAGCTTTACGCTGTGTTGAGCAATATCAATCGCTGTGGTTGGGTGCGGCACACTATTAACTGGAGGCGGCCGC
Organism: Nerophis lumbriciformis; assembly: GCF_033978685.3. Classification (NCBI taxonomy): domain Eukaryota; kingdom Metazoa; phylum Chordata; class Actinopteri; order Syngnathiformes; family Syngnathidae; genus Nerophis; species Nerophis lumbriciformis. The sequence goes on along the minus strand of NC_084550.2, from coordinate 12,562,129 downwards.
CACGCAATTTCGAACACAGGAAAAACCCTGAATAATGTGGGTCTATAAAGCCCTTCATAATTCTTGCGAAATTATTTATTCTTTCAATTTTGACAAAACACATTTACTATATGTAATTACATATTCGAAACTAAAATGTTTCTGATCGTGCAAGATATTCCAAGCATTTTTTTGTTATCAAAATAAATAATTATAAATAATAATAATAATTTGCTTTTCACTATAGGTTTACATGTAGTGGTGATTGATCTAAGACTGGTAGGGAAGCTCAGCTTCCCTAAAAATATCCCCCAAAAAGTGACCAAATATGTACTTTTGTGTTTGCATTTTATTGACTAAATATGTGCTAGAATTAGAGATGTTCATAAATGCTTTAAAATGTAATATTGGAAATTATCGGTATCAGTTTTATTATCGGTATCGTTTTTTCAATTTTTTTAAATGTTTTATTTTTTTTATTAAATCAACATAAAAAACACAAGATACACTTACAATTAGTGCACCAACCCAAACAACCTCTCTCCCCCATTTACACTCATTCACACTCATTCACACAAAAGGGTTGTTTCTTTCTGTTATTAATATTTTGGCTCCTACATTACATATCAATATATATCAATACAGTCAGCAGGGATACAGTCCGTAAGCACACATGATTGTGCGTGCTGCTGGTCCACTAATAGTACTAACCTTTAACAGTTAATTTTACTCATTTTCATTAATTGCTAGTTTCTATGTATCTGTTTTTATATTGTTTTACTTTCTTTTTTATTCAAGAAAATGTTTTTAATTTATTTATCTTATTTTATTTTATTATTTAAAAAAAAAAGGACCTTATCTTCACCATACCTGGTTGTCCAAATCAGGCATAATAATGTGTTAATTCCACGACTGTATGTATCGGTATCGGTAATTAAGAGTTGGACAATATCGGAATATCGGATATTGGCAAAAAGCCATTATCGGACATCCCTAGCTAGAATGCATTCAACTTTTGTTCAGAAATAGCTACTTTGCGACAGCTGACGTGACTTTCTTCTCATTTATTGTGATAGCATCACAGTGCATTAAATAAACTGTGGAAGTTGAGCGTCAATTGACTGCATTGGGGGAGCATAGAGTGGGTTGTTCTACTGCAGCGAAACTACACAATCATTGGATAAATGCTCTGCTTGGTCACGCCTATGAGAATTGAGTTCGGCTTCGGCTGGCCTGGATGCCGGGCTTCCGCGTGATGATTGGATGATCTGTCTGAGGCTGAATCCCTTTTTGACTGCCAGAAAAATGAGTGAATCAGGGGTTTTAAAATATAAAACACTACCAGAGCATTTTTCAAGTTTCATTCCGTTGTTCCATGTTGATAAGGAGAATTTTACAATCCTTTGAGTCATATTTTGTTTGTTAAATCTAGCATTTTTATTATATTTTTTATTGGTTTAACGAGCAGCTGAAAATGAGCTTTCCTACTTAAAAGACCAACAGCCGTCACTGGTTACGCGATACAGACGATATACTGTATAGTATAAACGATGTTAATTTGGCCGGCGAGCTTTTAATAATATCGTTATATCGTGATAATTAGGGCTGCAGTTATTCATTATTTTAGTAATCGAGTAATCTAGTTATTTGTTTGATTGATTGATTGAGTAAACGAATAAAACACACTTTATAGCTTCAATGTGGATTTTAGGTTAGAGCAGCAGTCATAATCAAAACTTTTTCTGCTTGTCATAACGTTAAAAAAACGATTTTTTTTGTTGATCATCAACATTGAAAATGTGCTTTAAAAACATTAAAATAATGTAATGTCCGATCAGATCATGGCACTTGAACACAACGGAATTTATGTCCACAAATTTAAGCTTCTGGGCACTTTTATCCGTTTTTATTAGTTACACTCTTTTAACAGTTAATCCAAGCAACAAAATACAAATCAAAGATTTTTTTCTTATCGAATTAATCAATTTAAACAATTGATTTAAACAACAAAACCCTGGATCTCAGGAAACAGAGTGGACCGACACCAGCAGATGACATAGCACCCCAAACCATCACTGATGGTGGAAACTTTACACTAGACTTCAGGCAACGTGGATCCTGTGCCTCTCCTGTCTTCCTCCAGACTCTGGGACCTCGATTTCCAAAGGAAATGCAAAATTTGCATGGTTGGGTGATGGTTTGGGGTGCCATGTCATCTGCTGGTGTCGGTCCACTCTGTTTCCTGAGATCCAGGGTCAACGCAGCCGTCTACCAGCAAGTTTTAGAGCACTTCATGCTTCCTGCTGCTGACCTGCTCTATGGAGATGGAGATTTCAAGTTCCAACAGGACTTGGCGCCTGCACACAGCGCAAAATCTACCCGTGCCTGGTTTACGGACCATGGTATTTCTGTTCTAAATTGGCCCGCCAACTCCCCTGACCTTAGCCCCATAGAAAATCTGTGGGGTATTGTGAAAAGGAAGATGCAGAATGCCAGACCCAAAAACGCAGAAGAGTTGAAGGCCACTATCAGAGAAACCTGGGCTCTCATAACACCTGAGCAGTGCCAGAAACTCATCGACTCCATGCCACGCCGCATTAACGCAGTAATTGAGGCAAAAGGAGCTCCAACCAAGTATTGAGTATTGTACATGCTCATATTTTTCATTTTCATACTTTTCAGTTGGCCAACATTTCTAAAAATCCCTTTTTTGTATTAGCCTTAAGTAATATTCTAATTTTGTGACACATGGAATTTTGGATTTTCATTTGTTGCCACTTCAAATCATCAAAATTAAATGAAATAAACATTTGAATGCATCAGTCTGTGTGCAATGAATAAATATAATGTACAAGTTACACCTTTTCAATGCAATTACTGAAATAAATCAAGTTTTTCAAAATATTCTTATTTACTGGCTTTTACCTGTATATTAGGGCTGTGAATCTTTGGGTGTCCCACGATTCGATTCAAAATCGATTCATGGGGTCGCGATTCGATTCAAAATCGATTTTTTTTTTCAATTCAACACGATTATCGATTCAAAAACAATTTTTTTTTTTTTCTTTTATATGAAAACAATACACAACAATACCATAATAATGCAATACAATTTCAAAACCAAACCCGACCCAGCAACATTCAGAATAGCAATAAACAGAGCAATTGAGAGCAATTGAGGACACACAAACATGACACGGAACAATCTAAAAGTAGTGAGACAAAAATGAATATTATCAACAACAGTATCAATATTAGTAACAATTTCAACATAGCAGTGATTAAAAATCCCTCATTGATATTATCATTACAAACATTAATAAAACAATAAAATAAATAAAAATGAACAATAGTGCCACAGTGGCTTACACTTGTATTACATCTCATAAACTTGACAACACATTGTGTCCAATATTTTCCACAATGATATAATAAGTCATATTTTAGGTTAATTTAATAGTTAAAACAAATTTAAATATCCATCCATCCATCCATTTTCTACCGCTTAATCCCTTCGGGGTCGCGGGGGGCGCTGGAGCCTATCTCAGCTACAATCGGGCGGAAGGCGGGGTACACCCTGGACATGTCGCCACCTCATCACAGGACCAACACAGATAGACAGACAACTTTCACACTCACATTCACACACTAGGGCCAATTTAGTGTTGCCAATCAACCTATCCCCAGGTGCATGCTTTTGAAGGTGGGAGGAAGCCGGAGTACCCGGAGGGAACCCACGCAGTCACGGGGAGAACATGCAAACTCCACACAGAAAGATCCCGAGCCCGGGATTGAACCCAGGACTGCTCAGGACCTTCGTATTGTGAGGCAGACGCACTAACCCCTCTGCCACCGTGCTGCCCCAAATTTAAATAATGGATCCCATATTCCAATATATGACTCATTATTATCTAAACTAAATGCATTTTTTTCTACTGATATCATCTCCATAGCTTGTGTATACTAGTCAGTATGAGTTGGACTATCAACATCTATCCATTTTTTTAATATTACCCTTTTTGTTATTATGCATATTGAAAGAAATGCATTTTTACTCTTTGATGACACGTTACTAAATTGATGAAGATCCCCAAGAATACAAGTTTGCAGTGTCATTGGGATATTTATATTAAGGACTGTGTTTGCTTCTTTTGTTGTTTCAACCATAACTCTTTTATTCTCTGACATTCCCACAATAAATGAACAAGAGTTGCCTCGGCTGCCCGACACTTCATACATAACTTGCAATCTACTACACCAATTTTAAACAGCTGAGAAGATGTAAAATACAATTTATTCAATATCTTAAATTGAGTCAGCTTATCTTTAATGCTTCTAAAGGGCTTATTGGCATTTTTCCAAATATCATTCCATGATATGTCTCTTTCATCTAAAATGTTTAAGTCCATCATCCATTTCCGAACACATGCATTATTTGTATTTCTAGTGTGCTGTTCATTTATTATTCCATAAAATAGTTTAATTAATTTCTTAATTGTATCTTGAATAAAAAGTGCATCTTCCAGTTCATGGCTATTTAAGGACATACTTTCAGAGGATATGCATTTATTTACAGCGTGTTTTAAAGAGATAACATTTAAAAAATGATTTATGGGTACATTATATTCCATCCATTTTCTACCGCTTATTCACTTTGGGGTCGCGGGGGGCGCTGGAGCCTATCTCAGCTACAATCGGGTGGAAGGCGGGGTACACCCTGGACAAGTCGCCACCTCATCACAGGGCCAACACAGATAGACAGACAACATTCACACTCACATCCACACACTAGGGCCAATTTAGTGTTGCCAATCAACTTATCCCCAGGTGCATGTCTTTGGAGGTGGGAGGAAGCCGGAGTACCCGGAGGGAACCCACGCAGTCACGGGGAGAACATGCAAACTCCACACAGAAAGATCCCGAGCCTGGGATTGAACCCAAGACTACTCAGGACCTTCGTATTGTGAGGCAGATGCACTAACCCCTCTGCCACCGTGAAGCCCCGGGTACATTATATTGATCAACTAAATCATTGAACGGTTTAAAAGAGTTTTTATTAATAATATGATGAGGTTTAGTAATACCTCTGTCTTTCCATGTTGTCCATTTAACCACATTTTTATTAATTATGATATTAAGATTGTACCAAAGCGGTTGATTTACAGATGTCATTGACTTGATTCCTAGTATTTTCTGACACAGTTTTAGAATGTTAAAGGTGGCTTCTATTGGGCTCTGCCTCAATTCATTAGGTATTTTTTTAATATAATATAAACTCCCCACATCAATGTCCAAATTCATTTTTTTCTATGTTGATTCAGTCCTTATCTGCAGAAGAATGAAATAAGTGGCTTGCTTGTTCACAACCGAAGGAGATATAATAATATAAGAAGTTTGGTAGTCCTCCTTTATCTTGTGTACAAGACAACCTTAAGTATGAACAACTGGCCTTCTTTCCACACCATATAAAATGTGTTATCATTGTATGTATTTTCTTAAACCAACTTTTATTAATTACGACAGGCATAATTTTCAGTATATAATTAACTGCTGGCAGTATACTAATTTTTACTATGCTCACCCGACCCCAAAGTGATATTTAGAGACGTGACCAGCGTTCCATTATGGATTCTATCTTATTTTTTAAATGTTTAAGATTTAGATCTCTGCTTGTGTAAAGGTTTGGTGTAATGTGTAGTCCTAGATATATGATCACTGCCTCTTTCCATTTAATTTTGGAGTTCTGAACTTGTGATTTCTTGCAGTGTTTATTAAGTGGTAATATTTCACATTTGTCCCAATTGACTTTATACCCTGATAAACAGCCATAGTCAGTGATGACATTATTGATATAGTGAAGAGAGGAGTTAACATGTGACAGGTAGAGAATTATGTCGTCACAATACATCGATAGCTTATTATACTGAGAGCCAATTTTTATACCATGAATATTATTTTCACTTTTTATTTTTACAGCTAAGGGTTCAATAACCAAATTAAATAATAATCCAGATGCAGGACATCCCTGTTTTACTCCTCTTTTTAACGAAAAAGGTTCTGAAATATGATTATTGGTTTTGACTGATGCCATGGGCCTTGTATAAAGCATCTTAATCCATTGTATAAAATTATCTCCAAATCCAAATGTACGTAATGTGCAAAACATAAATGACCAGTTTATGCGGTCGAATGCCTTCTCTGCATCAACAGTATATACTGCTGTGGGATAAGGGAGACTTCTAGCATAGTAAATAACATTAAACAATTTCCTTGTATTGTCTGAAAATTGTCGACCTTCCATGAAGCCAGTTTGGTCAGTATGAATTAATTTTCCTATTACATTTGATAATCGTGTGGCTAAGATTTTTGCCAAGATTCAAAAGGATTCTCTATTCATTCAATACATAGGATTTCAGCAGGATAATGATAATAAATGATAAATGGGTTGTACTTGTATAGCGCTTTTCTACCTTCAAGGTACTCAAAGCGCTTTGACACTACTTCCACATTTACCCATTCACACACACATTCACACACCGATGGAGGGAGCTGCCATGCAAGGCGCTAACCAGCACCCATCAGGAGCAAGGGTGAAGTGTCTTGCTCAGGACACAACGGACATGACGAGGTTGGTACTAGGTGGGGATTGAACCAGGGACCCTCGGGTCGCGCACGGCCACTCTTCCACTGCGCCACGCCGTCCCTGGATCTACCCCAGTCTGCTGACATGCAAGCAGAGTAGTAGATTTTTGTAAAAAGCTTTTATAATTGTAAAGGACAATGTTTTATCAACTGATTGCAATAATGTAAATTTGCTGTAACTATTAAATGAACCAAAAATATGACTTATTTTATCTTTGTGAAAATATTGGACACAGTGTGTTGTCAAGCTTATGAAATGCGATGCAAGTGTAAGCCACTGTGACACTATTGTTGTTGGTTTTTTTTTTATAAATGTCTAATGATAATGTCAATGAGGGATTTTTAATCACTGCTGTGTTGAAATTGTAACTAATATTGATACTGTTGTTGATAATATTCATTTTTGTTTCACTACTTTTGGTTTGTTCTGTGTCGTGTTTGTGTCTCCTCTCAATTGCTCTGTTTATTGAGTGTTGCTGGGTCGGGTTTGGTTTTGGAATTGGATTGCATTGTTATGGTATTGCTGTGTATTGTATTGTTGGATTGATTAATTCAAAAAAAATAAAAAATTGTTTATAAATAATAAAACAATTAAAAAAAAAAGATTTTTTTAAAATGAGAATCGATTCTGAATCGCACAACGTGAAAATCGGGATTCGAATTCGAATCGATTTTTTTCCCACACCCCTAATATACAGGTAAAAGCCAGTAAATTAGAATATTTTGAAAAACTTGATTTATTTCAGTAATTGCATTCAAAAGGTGTAACTTGTACATTATATTTATTCATTGCACACAGACTGATGCATTCAAATGTTTATTTCATTTAATTTTGATGATTTGAAGTGGCAACAAATGAAAATCCAAAATTCCGTGTGTCACAAAATTAGAATATTACTTAAGGCTAATACAAAAAAGGGATTTTTAGAAATGTTGGCCAACTGAAAAGTATGAAAATGAAAAATATGAGCATGTACAATACTCAATACTTGGTTGGAGCTCCTTTTGCCTCAATTACTGCGTTAATGCGGCGTGGCATGGAGTCGATGAGTTTCTGGCACTGCTCAGGTGTTATGAGAGCCCAGGTTGCTCTGATAGTGGCCTTCAACTCTTCTGCGTTTTTGGGTCTGGCATTCTGCATCTTCCTTTTCACAATACCCCACAGATTTTCTATGGGGCTAAGGTCAGGGGAGTTGGCGGGCCAATTTAGAACAGAAATACCATGGTCCGTAAACCAGGCACGGGTAGATTTTGCGCTGTGTGCAGGCGCCAAGTCCTGTTGGAACTTGAAATCTCCATCTCCATAGAGCAGGTCAGCAGCAGGAAGCATGAAGTGCTCTAAAACTTGCTGGTAGACGGCTGCGTTGACCCTGGATCTCAGGAAACAGAGTGGACCGACACCAGCAGATGACATGGCACCCCAAACCATCACCCAACCATGCAAATTTTGCATTTCCTTTGGAAATCGAGGTCCCAGAGTCTGGAGGAAGACAGGAGAGGCACAGGATCCACGTTGCCTGAAGTCTAGTGTAAAGTTTCCACCATCAGTGATGGTTTGGGGTGCCATGTCATCTGCTGGTGTCGGTCCACTCTGTTTCCTGAGATCCAGGGTCAACGCAGCCGTCTACCAGCAAGTTTTAGAGCACTTCATGCTCATATTTTTCATTTTCATACTTTTCAGTTGGCCAACATTTCTAAAAATCCCTTTTTTGTATTAGCCTTACACAATATTCTAATTTTGTGACACACGGAATTTTGGATTTTCATTTGTTGCCACTTCAAATCATCAAAATTAAATGAAATAAACATTTGAATGCATCAGTCTGTGTGCAATGAATAAATATAATGTACAAGTTACACCTTTTGAATGCAATTACTGAAATAAATCAAGTTTTTCAAAATATTCTAATTTACTGGCTTTTACCTGTATATGATGAGTTTGACACCCCTGTCTTGGATCACATAATTACAGTCTTTTAAAACTGCTTGCATGGCCTGCTCTTATGGTCTGCAGGCCCCCATTCTTTCATTTCCCACCAATTTTCCGGTTCAGGAGAGATAGAACTTATCCCAGCTGACTTCAGCCGAAAGGCAGTCAGTCATAACACATATAGAGAACCATGTAACTCTCACATTGCTACTGATTGGGAACTGAAGCCACACCGGGCCAGTCAAACACTCCTGGAAAAAAATAGTAAACAGAACAACAATTCAATGGTGAGGGCAAAAAAGCCCACATTGCAGCAGGTCTCCAAGGTGAACAGAATCTGGTATGTTAAAATAAATGAGGTGAGGGCTTCAATGCAGCAACTGTGTGTTCATCACATCACAGGGCAGGTTAGCAGCAGGGACAAAGGGACTTGGATCTATCTGTGTACACTCTGGCACGCTTGACCTTTTTAATGCAATCATCTGAACCCTGTGGTAATGTTTTAGAGAGAGAAAGTGTCTGCTGAAGGAGGCTGAGGTCCTCCACAAAGCCCGGTTCAACTACATCATCCAGATCTTCGGCATCTGCAACGAGCCAGAGTTCTTTTGTATCGTGACAGAGTTTATGAGCAATGGCTCCCTGGATCAACTGCTGCATGAGGTAGCTATTTTTTTTTTAATCATCACTAACATGTATCACTGTCCCGCCATGTGATAGTGTTACACCTGCAGATTTAAATGCATTAATAAATATTCCTTTGAAGGTAGATATTCATTAAACAATATAACAAAATAATAACCTTGTTAGTTTTAATGTATGTTTTGATACCAGAAAAAATTGCTGGAAACATTATAGTGTTTATCATATCTTTTTTTTAATCTGTATTTCTAAGCTGCAAATTAGCGGGTGAAGTAGAACGAGATTTACAAATTGACAATAATTCACTTTTGTAGACCACATACAGTGGAACCTTGATAGTGAAGCAGAGTACCCCATAAGAATCAATGTAAACATGAATAATTTGTTGGAGCGTCAACGAAAGTCCCTATTTTTGTAAGAACTGCACACTTTGAAGACA
>NC_084550.2:12537500-12547500 GCF_033978685.3 Nerophis lumbriciformis | reverse complement strand
CCCCTTTTACACCATGACCTGAAGACGCAAAATATTCTATTGGACAGTGAATTTCATGTCAAGGTGTGTGGAGGTACAGTTTAGTTCAAGCACTAACCGGGAAAAATGATTGTAACACGCATGCTGCTGTAGGTTTACCCAATAGTTGTTGAAACATGACAATATGAACCTGTGTATTTTTTCTAAAAGCCTTTTATTGCGATTATTTAATTACAGTCATATTTAGCGTGTTATGTTTTTTTAATCTATTTTTAAATCTGTAACGTTACTGTCGCTTGTGCTTGACAGAGCAACAACAATACCACCGTGCTGTACAAAAATACGTTGTGGCAACTGTCACGAGACTGATGTTAGCGGTTTTAAATAGTGGGGATATATCTAACAAAGAGTGTAAAATATCCATAATTAACTTAGAGATGTATCAGAATTTTTTTTTGGCTTGTGTAAATTTTAATATTTTTTTTTCGTAGAGGAGTTTTTTTTTTAAATCTATCTATTACTACGACCTATAAAGAAATGGCGTCACTCCTGGGTGTTTTTTTTAACTATATTCAGATAACTTTATATTATTATAACACATCGATATATTGATATATTACATGGGAACGTTAAAGCCAACATTTACTCTAATTTGTTTAAGAAAGTTTAACATTTAATTGTGACAAATATAGATATAGATTATTTTGTTAATTGTGTTTTCTTAAATGACTATTGGTGACATATGGTAGCATCGGGTATGATGGGTCTGTTGTTTTTATTTGAGGAAAATTAGTAGAGGAAAATTAACAAGTTCAACATTCAATAATTATTGCTCAGATTACTGTTGTTGAGATATTAACTTTTAACACTATACATTATATTAACCCGACTGTTCGAGTGTGTTAAAAACAATAAACAAAGCCACTTTTTTTTTTATTCCTATCTTAAAAGATCCATCCATCCATCCATCTACCTGCTTGTCCCTTTTGGGGTCGCGGGGGGGGGGTCGCTAGAGCCAATCTCAGCTGCATTCGGGCTAATATATTGAATTTAAATGAAAACATTACAAATTGAGGGTTTTTCTCAACATTTGTTTAGGTCAGGTTATAAAAGAGATTAATTAATTAAAGATCTATTTAATCATTTACCAATTTTTTTATCGTTTGACAGCACTAGTTTATTTATCCATCTTTATAATAATGTAATGCATTCAAATTAAAATACCTTAAATTGAGGGCTTTTCTCAGTGTTTTAGGTGAGATTAAAAAATACGTTGATTAACATAATTAACTACGTATCATTAATTCTTGTCATCGCTTGACAGCAATGACAGCTTGGTATCGAGTTTACATTAACGAGATACAATTATGTGGCATTTTAGATACCTCTCTCTATATATGTATATATATGTATGTATATGTGTATGTATGTATATGTGTATATGTATGTATATATGTATATTTATATATTATATGTGTGTGTGTGTATATGTATGTGTATATGTATGTATGTATATATGTATATATATATATATATATATATATATATATATATATATATATATATATATATGTATATATATATATATATATATATATGTATGTATTTATGTATGTGTGTATATACTGTATATATATATATATATATATATATATGCACATACACACACACACATATATACACCTACATACATATTGTATAAAGGTGGAGGTCCACATGTCTGAATACTGCTATGACATATTGTGTAGTATTTCCTAACAGTATTGTCCTCAAAATAAAAATAAAATATCTGTTCAAGATTAGAGATAAATGCGTTAAAATGTAATATTGGAAATTATCGGTATCGTTTTTTTCATTATCGGTATCGTTTTTTTTTTGTTTGTTTTTTTTATTAAATCAACATAAAAAACACAAGATATACTTACAATTAGTGCACCAACCCAAAAAACCTTCCTCCCCCATGTACACTCATTCACACAAAAGGGTTGTTTCTTTCTGTTATTAATATTCTGGTTCCTACATTATATGTCAATATATATCAATACAGTCTGCAAGGGATACAGTCCGTAAGCACACATGATTGTGCGTGCTGCTGGTCCACGAATAGTCCTAACCTTTAACAGTTAATTTGACTCATTTTCATTAATTACTAGTTTCAATGTAACTGTTTTTATATTGTTTTACTTTCTTTTTTATTCAAGAAAATGTTTTTAATTTATTTATCTTATTTTATTTTATAAAATTTTTTTTAAAGTGCCTTATCTTCACCATACCTGGTTGTCCAAATTAGGCACAATAATGTGTTAATTCCACGACTGTAAATATCGGTTGATATCGGTAATTAAAGAGTTGGACAATATCGCAATATCGGATATCGGCAAAAAGCCATTATGGGACATCCCTATTCAAGATGAAAAGTATATTATTTTAATTACTCGTTTAGATCTTCCATATTGTTTGACCCCATTTGTCATCCGTCTAGATTGCCGATTTTGGTCTTTCAAAGTGGCGCCAGCTGTCTGTCAGTAAAGGGTCTGGGTCTAAACCCTTGGAAATTGGCGGCACTGTGATCTACATGCCTCCTGAAGAGTATGAGCCCTCCAAAAGCCACCGGGCTGACGTGAAACATGATATGTACAGGTGAGACGCCAAATTCAATGGATATGTTTTGGGGAAATACAATTTGGGGAATTACAGTTTGGTGTCCCTTTTTTTCTAGCCTCTTGGAATACACGTTATACTGGTTTTGTATCCATAATACACAGAAAAGTGCATACTGTACATCTCTCAGAAGGGGAACTGCATTTAAAAATCTAGATGTTAGATGGGTTGATTTGTTTTCTGACTGTTTCTGTCTTTCTTATAAAGTTATGCCATCATTATGTGGGAGGTACTTTCCAGACAAATTCCATACAAAGGTAACTAATATTGCATTCTTATTCATGCTGTGATATGGTCAAATTGTGTGTAACTTTTGTCTGACTACTGTAACTGTATGTGTGTTAGAAGTGACCAACCCCATTACGATCATGTTCAATGTACTTCGTGGGATGCGTCCTGACACAAGCCCGGCTAGTCTGCCTGATCAAATCCCTAGCAGGGACACCCTTGTTTGCTTAATGATCTGCGGTTGGACCACTAACCCTGATGAACGACCTTCCTTCCTCAGTAAGCACACACCCACACACATACACAAGTTGTATCATTTGCATAATTGGCCTTGATATGTGCAAACAATTTGAAAAAACATGAAAACCGAAACAAATATCCAGACATCCATTTTCTACCATTTATATATATTACCATATTTTTCGGACCATAGCGCGCACAGGATAATAAGGCACACTGCCAATGAGCTGGTCTCGATTTATACAAAAGGCGCACCGGATTAGAGGCACATTAAAGGGGTCATATTATCATTTTTTTTTCCTACATGTAAAACACTTATTAGTGGTCTACGTAACACATAATGGTGGTTTTTTTGGTCAAAATGTTGCATAGATTGTTTTACAGACCATCTTCAAGTCGCTTTCTGACTCTTTCAGGATGTGCCGTTTTGTGGGCGGTCTTATTTACGTGACTCCCCGTCATCTTTGTTTACCAAAAATTATTAGCGCTTCCATAGCAAGTCTACTGACAGAAGTTAGAACTGTATTCTACTTTTATATTAAAATTGGCATCAGCGGCGGATGAATGCCCCACAACAAGAAAATAGAGAAAAAGTAGCTTATTGACTAGGGCACCCACTACAATGACGGACACGCATACATTTTTGGGATTCATTCAGATCCCAAATACACATCAGCAACCAATAGGTAAGAAAAGTTGGTTTTGCTTAATATTGAGAAACAAAACTCCCGATAATGTCTCCTAATAAGTGCCATTTTGGGTGTCCTTGTACACACACCAGAATAATACCTATAAGTTGAAGCACAGTACATCTGACTATGCTAGCTGTAATGCTCTGTGTTCCATCAAACGGTGCAGCTTTGTAGCTTACCAAAGCCGTACAAAAACGTGTTGACATATTTTGGAGCGTTGTGTGTAATGTAATGTTCAGTATTCTCAATGAAACATCAAAGTTTTGGTCTTGCTTGCTTACGGGTACTCTGCTAGTGTCATTTATTGAACAGGCGTCAACTTGCAGTCCACACGTGTCTCTTATGTGTGACTGCCATCGAGTGGTCACACTTACCATGTACCAAATAAAATTGCTTCGAGGTCGCTCAGCACAACCAGAATTAATACACACATTAGGCGCTCCAGGTTATAAGATGTACGGTAGATTTTTGGGAAAACAAAAGGATTTTAAGTGCGCCTTACAGTCTGAAAAATATGATATGTTAAAAAAAGTAATACAGACAGTTCCACAATACAGCATTAATGCTAATGTTCTCTATACATAAGCATTAATGTTGTATTTGTTGTATTTGGTTTGGTTCTAACTAAACATTTGATAACCATTACCTAACATTTGTTTAATGTTATGTGTTAGCTGGATTAGCGCTAATGCGGGGGAGTAGAGCACAACTATGCTAGCCGTGGCGCTAAACTAGCTTGAATGTGAAGTAGTGAAAGGAGAAAAGGAGAAATGCTTTGTACATTTCAACAGAAGTCTAACTAGAACTGCGTTACAGCAGAGAGTAACCAGCTAAGAAGAGGAAATTAGCAAGTAGATGGATCAATCAGGAGTGATAATAATATCCATACAGTGCGGCCTGCAACACTTTCAGCCATAGATATGAATGAATAGATTGATGACACACGTCTTTGAGCCGCAAGTGTATGGCGAACTGAGGCCAAAGTGTCTGAACATTATGTTTTTAGAAAGCTAAAAAATAATCAAGGACATCGATTCGAATTCAAATCGCCATTCTCACGTTGTACGATTCAGTTTTGATTGTCATTTTTCAAAAATCGATTTTCTTTTATTTCTTTTTTTAAATTTTTTTTAAATTTTTAATTAAAAAAAAAAAAAATCAATCCAACAAAACAATACACAGCAATACCATAACAATGCAATCCAATTCCAAAACCAAACCCGACCCAGCAACACTCAGAACAGCAATACACAGAGCAATTGAGAGGAGACACAAACACGACATGAATATTATCAACAACAGTATCAATATTAGTAACAATTTCAACATAGCAGTGATTAAAAATCCCTCATTGACATTATCATTAGACATTTATAAAAAAAAAATTAAAACATAATATAAAAATGAACAATAGTGTCACAGTGGCTTACACTTGCATCGCATCTCATAAGCTTGACAACACACTGTGTCCAATATTTTCACAAAGATAAAATAAGTCATATTTTTGGTTCATTTAATAGTTAAAACAAATGTACATTATTGCAATCAGTTGATAAAACATTGTCCTTTACAATTATAAAAGCTTTTTACAAAAATCTACTACTCTGCTTGCATGTCACCAGAATGGGGTAGATCCTGCTGAAATCCTATGTATTGAATAAATAGAGAATTGTTTTGAATCGGAAAAATATAGTTTTTGAATCAAGAATCGCGTTGAATCGAAAAAATCGATTTAGAATCGAATCGTGACCCCAAGAATTGATATTGAATCGAATCGTGGGACACCCAAAGATTGTATGTATGTATATATATATATATATATATATATATATATATATATATACAGTATATATACAGTATATGTGATGCCAAGCATTCTGTAGGCCCTGCAGAGGGATTTGCCCACAAACCCTCGACATCCCACTTCAACGGGCCGGCACATCGCTCGCCACTCATTGCTCCGACACTCCTCCACAAGCTGAGAGTACTTTGCGCTCTTCCTCTCATTGGCCTCCTCCATACGGTCCTCCCAAGGCACTGTGAGCTCCAGGAGGATTACCTGCTTGGAGGCCACTGAGGTAAGCACAATATTTGGCCTTAGTGTTGTTTTGGCAACCACGTCAGGGAACTTCAACTGCTTGCCCAGATCAACTGACAGCTCCCAGTCGTGTGCTGTTGCCAACAGACCAGAAAAAGTGTTCCGGGCAGCCGGTGTTGACTTCTCCCCTGCTCTGATAAAAGCGGTGCTCTTCACTGGGCGGAGGCTCTTGCTGTGGCTGACTCCCCTGCAGATGGTATCGGCTATGGCTTTCAGGACCTGGTCATGTCGCCAGCGGTACCGCCCTTCACCCAGGGCTTTTGGACAACAGCTTAGGATGTGCTCCAAGGTTCCTCTCCTCTGGCAGAGGGGGAACGCTGGTGTCTCCACCTTACCCCAGGTGAAGAGGTTGGATGGACTTGGCAGCACGTCGTAGACCGCCTGGATCAAGAATTCATCCGATGGGGTTTGGCTTTCCAGAGCTCGGTCCATGTGACCTTGCGCTCTGCTGCTTGTTCCCATCTGTTCCAGGCGCCCTGTTGCCGCATTCCCGCCATCTGGCAGGCTCGCCTTCCCTCAACTCCTGCTCGCACCTCCTCGAGGATCAGTGACCTGTTCTCTTTCCCCTGCGCCTTATCATAGCGAGGTGTTCTGCTAACTAAGCCAGATCTCCCCTGCGCCACTGTTCCCACCAACACCCTTTGCCGTAGCCTTGCCTCTGCGACATCCACAGCTTCGGCAGCTCTCCACTTCCGCCCCGTCCTGACTTCAATCCCAGCCTGGGCAACCTTTGGGTCACTGGACTCCCGATATTGTAGGAGCTTCCTGGACCGTGTCACCATGAACTCCTCGCTCAGGCTGCTGATAGGGAGCTTCAGCTTGTTATTGTGCCCGTATAGAGCAATGCTGCTCAGGCTTCGCGGCAGTCCCAGCCACCTGCGCAGGAACCTACTGACCCTCTTCTCAAAGCCTTCCACCGTTGAAATGGGGACTTCGTACACCATGAGGGGCCAGAGGATCCGAGGGAGAATCCCGTGCTGGTAAATCCAGGCCTTGAACTTGCCAGAAAGGCCAGACTTGTCCACCACGGTCAGCCAGGTCTCCAGGTCTTAGTTGGTCGATTTTGTGGAGGCTGCGTCTCTCAGGCTGCAATTGAACACCTTTCCCAAGCTCTTCACAGGTTCCTCGGTGAGTGATGGTATTTTGGTGGTGCCAAGTGAGAAGCAGAACTTGCTAGTAACCTTCCCTTTCTTTAGAACAAGGGACTTCGACTTGGCCGGCTTGAAGCTCATGCAAGCCCAGGAAATCACCTCATGAAGGCCATTCAAGATCCACTTGCAGCCTGGGACAGATGTATTGGTCACTGTCGGGTTGTCCATGAAGGCTCGGATGGGTGGCTGTCGGACTCCAGACCTGGAGAGGGGCCCTCTGCACTGAACTTCTGCAGACTTCACCAGCATAAACATGGCGAGTCCAAAGAGGATGACTGAGCTTGTACAGCCAGTGATGATCCCCTTTTCAAGCCTGTGCCAGTCGGAGGTTGTTTTACCGGAGGAGACTCTCAGATGGAAGTTGGCATAGTAGTCCAGAATAAGGTCTCTGAACTCTTTTGGGATGTGATGCCGGTTCAGTGCCTCTTCGACCAGCCTATGGATCCATAGGCATTTGCGAGGTCCAGCCACAGAACAGCCAAGTCCCCCTTGTTCTCCCTGGCTTCTCTGATGAGCTGAGTGACAACGCCTGTGTGCTCCAGACATCCAGATACCTCTGGGATCCCTCCTTTCTGGACTGATATATCAATGTAGGAGTTCTTCAGGAGATAGTCTGTCAGTCGCCTGGCAATGAGGCTGAAGAAGATCTTCCCTTCAACACTCAGCAATGAGATGGTTCGGTACTGGTTGATGTTCTGAGACTTCTCCTCCTTTGGGATCCACACACCGTCTGCCTGTCTCCACTGGTCTGCTACCTTGCCCCCTCCTCCAGATCACAGTTCTTATAGACCTTGTAAGGTACTTCACTGGGCCCTGGAGCAGAGCTCATCCCTGCCCTTCGGACCACCTCCTGCATCTCCTTCCAGCCGGGCTCTTTCCCATCGAAGTCTAGCGTTGGTGTTGGTGGATTGATCAAGGACCTGCAGAGTGTGTGTGTGTGTGTGTGTGTGTGTGTGTGTGTGTGTGTGTGTGTGTGTGTGTGTGTGTGTGTGTGTGTGTGTGTGTGTGTGTGTGTGTGTATATATATATATATATATGTATATATATATATATATATATATGTGTGGGGAAAAAAATCACAAGACTATTTCATCTCTACAGGCCTGTTTCATGAGGGGGGTACCCTCAATCGTCAGGAGATTTTAATGGGAGCATTCGCATACCATGGTTTATATAGGGCACAGAGTGGGTGGGTACAGGCTGGCCTAGGGGCGTGGTGATTGGTTCATGTGTTACCTAGGAGGTGTTTCCGTCTATGGCGGCATGTTGTTACAATTTCGCTGCGCTTGTTGAGGGATGACAGGTCTGGACGGTAGATAATAAACAGTTTCTCTTTCAAGCATAGGTTGCATCTTTTATTGCCACTATTGTAAGGTGTGCTGGATGCAAGAATTTGCCATGTTATTGAATATTCAACATTATTGTCTTTGAGGTCCCAAATGTGTTTGCTGAGTTCTGTGGTATTTCGCAGGTTTTTCTTCCTGAAAGAAGCCTTGTGGTTGTTCCATCTGGTTTTGAATTCACCCTCGGTTAATCCTACATATGTGTCGGATGTGTTAATGTCCTTGCGTATTACCTTAGATTGGTAGACAACTGATGTTTGTAAGCATCCCCCGTTGAGGGGGCAATCAGGTTTCTTTCGACAGTTACATGCTTTGTTGGTTTTGGAGTCGTTCTGACTGGGGGTCGACGGCTCATTTGCAATTGTTTTGTTGTGGTTTGAGATGATTTGTCGTATATTGTTCATGCAGCTGTAGCTCAATTTGATGTTGTTCTTGTTGAATACTTTTCTTAGGTTGTTGTCTTTGGGAAAGTGTTTGTCAATCAGGTTGAGGAATTTGTGTCCAATGTTCGGTGAGACGTTTTTGCTGTATGGGGGGTTGTACCAGATGATGCCGTTTCGTTTTCTGTTCTTTTTTGGCTGGTTTCCTGGCGTGGGTTCATAGGTGAGGGTGAAATTGTATCCGCTTTCATCAAGGGCTTTTTGGTACGGGGGGGTTGCTTGGTCAAATTCAGCTTTGCTAGATGACAGCATCGATAGCCTTTTATTGATTCCGGTAGGTATTCTTTTCGTGGTGGTGGGTGGATGGTTGCTGTCATGGTGCACGTATTGGAGTGTTGTGTTGGGTTTCGTGAATGGTTGGTAGCTGTTATTTCTCAGGTTGAAAGTGACGTCAAGAAAGTTGACGGTTTGCTTGTTGGCTTCAATCGTGATCCGTAGGCCGTTCTCTTTGAAAATTTGGCATATGCGCTTCTTGGTATTCTCGCTGCTCCTTGGCGAGGCGCGACACACTGCCAGTCCGTCATCACGGTAAATACCAAGGTTCAGATTGAGGCTAGCGAGCTGGGAGAGGAGGAAACTCCCAACGAGTTCACACGTTTCTGCTCCGTCAAAACTTCCCATAGTGACGTCAAATGTTGCATTGTTCTTTTTTTGCCATGGTGTACTGTTGTGGATGAGAATGGAGTTTTTTGCGGGGATGATGATGTTTCTTTCGTTGCCTGTGATTGAGTCGTAGTCTGAGGCGAAGTCTAGTGCTTGAATCAGTAGGTCTTGCGTGATGGAAGGGTAAAATTCCTCGATATCAAAGGAGATAAAGTTGGATTAACCGAGGGTGAATTCAAAACCAGATGGAACAACCACAAGGCTTCTTTCAGGAACAAAAACCTGCGAAATACCACAGAACTCAGCAAACACATTTGGGACCTCAAAGACAATAATGTTGAATATTCAATAACATGGCAAATTCTTGCATCCAGCACACCTTACAATAGTGGTAATAAAAGATGCAACCTATGCTTGAAAGAGAAACTGTTTATTATCTACCGTCCAGACCTGTCATCCCTCAACAAGCGCAGCGAAATTGTAACAACATGCCGCCATAGACGGAAACACCTCCTAGGTAACACATGAACCAATCACCACGCCCCTAGGCCAGCCTGTACCCACC
>NC_084550.2:12495000-12530000 GCF_033978685.3 Nerophis lumbriciformis | reverse complement strand
GGACTAGAGGGCAGTGGGAACGATTCAGATAGGGAAGATGCTGTGAGAGGCGGGTGGGACCTGATATTCAGCTGGGAATGACTAAAACAGTAAATAAACACAAGACACGGTACTCTATTAGCCACAACACAACCAGGCTTATATTTAATATGCCACAAATTAATCCCGCATAACAAACACCTCCCCCCTCCCGTCCATATAACCCGCCAATACAACTCAAACACCTGCACAACACACTCAATCCCACAGCCCAAGGTACCGTTCACCTCCCCAAAGTTCATACAGCACATATATTTCCCCTAAGTCCCCAAAGTTACGTACGTGACATGCACATAGCGGCACGCACGTACGGGCAAGCGATCAAATTTTTGGAAGCCACAGCTGCATGCGTACTCACGGTACCGCGTCTGCGCATCTAACTCAAAGTCCTCCTGGTAAGAGTCTCTGTTGTCCCAGTTATCCACAGGCCAATGGTAAAGCTTGACTGTCATCTTCCGGGAATGTAAACAATGAAACACCGGCTGTGTTTGTGTTGCTGCAGTCGGCCGCAATACATCGCTTCCCACCTACAGCTTTCTTCTTTGCTGTCTCCATTGTTCATTGAACAAATTGCAAAAGATTCACCAACACAGATATCCAGAATACTGTGGAATTTTGCGATGAAAACAGACGACTTAATAGCTGGCCACCATGCTGTCCCAAAATGTCCTCTACAATCTGTGACGTCACGCGCAGGCGTCATCATACCGAGACGTTTTCAGCAGGATATTTCGCGCGAATTTTAAAATTGCACTTTAGTAAGCTAACCCGGCTGTATTGGCATGTGTTGCAATGTTAAGATTTCATCATTGATATATAAACTATCAGACTGCGTGGTCGGTAGTAGTGGGTTTCAGTAGGCCTTTAAAGTTGGAAGAGTCCAAATGATGACTATGAGTTCTCTAACCGGAACCCCAACGTGGTCAATATCTGAAAAAACCAGTCGCAGAGTTTAATACTCAACAATCGTAATGGACCCACTAACTGCGGAAGCTAGCTCTCCAATCAGCTAAACAGACTGAATAACTCCACAGTGATGTCTTGATAAATTTACTGAGGAATTTGTGAAACTGTAACACTATAAAAATAATGCCATTGTAAGTTAATAATACTATCAAAGACACCAGTAAACATGTTAGCATATTAGCTAATGCCAATGACGCTAGCTTCATTACAAAACAATAGCACGTACAAACATGCATGAAAACACTCCTACAGACGTCACAAATGGGACGGTTTAGTGAGTAAGAATTGTTTTAGTTGTGTTGTGTGACTATCAGAAACTAATTAGTCATTGAGAGTGTAAAGCAGGGCTCTGTCTGACAGGCTGGGTCCAAGGATGCAACATGAAGTCATTACTGCTGTTTTGAGGGTGATTTATTTTCCCTTTGAGTAAAAATACAATACATTAGTGATGGTTCCGGCAACACCGATGCATCGGCGCATGCGTCGAGCTCATAGAGCAAAACCATGTGTCGGTGCGCGTACCGCTTTTAGAAAGTCACGTGACCTATCATGAGCTGTTTCGGTCACGTGACCGATTCGCGAACTGTGTCGCACTGACGCCTCCTCTGTGCCCTGTGAGCGGGTCTTTTCTACAGCCGGAGAAATAATAACTAAGAAGAGAAATCGTCTCAAATTGAATACTTTGGAAAAACTGTTTTTTTTAATAAAAATGTGTAAAATAAAAAAAATTCACAACTTGTTCTCTTAGATTTCCATGTTATAGTACATGTTCACATTATTTATTGACTGTATCTAAAAAAGATAAAAATATATTTTTATTTAAATGAAGATATGAAATAATCCTAAATGAAATACAATGACTTGGTTTAAATTCCATCCATCCATCCATCCATCTTCTTCCGCTTATCCGAGGTCGGTACGCGGGGGCAGCAGCCTAAGCAGGGAAGCCCAGACTTCCCTCTCCCCAGCCACTTCGTCCAGCTCCTCCCGGGGGATCCCGAGGCGTTCCCAGGCCAGCCGGGAGACATAGTCTTCCCAACGTGTCCTGGGTCTTCCTCGTGGCCTCCTACCGGTCGGACATGCCCTAAACACCTCCTTAGGGAGGCGCTCGGGTGGCATCCTGACCAGATGCCCGAACCACCTCATCTGGCTCCTCTCGATGCGGAGGAGCAGCGGCTTTACTTTGAGCTCCCCCCGGATGACAGAGCTTCTCACCCTATCTCTAAGGGAGAGCCCCGCCACCCGGCGGAGGAAACTCATTTCGGCCGCTTGTACCCGTGATCTTGTCCTTTCGGTCATAACCCAAAGCTCATGACCATAGGTGAGGATGGGAACGTAGATCGACCGGTAAATTGAGAGCTTTGCCTTCCGGCTCAGCTCCTTCTTCACCACAACGGATCGATACAGCGTCCGCATTACTGAAGACGCCGCACCGATCCGCCTGTCGATCTCACGATCCACTCTTCCCTCACTCGTGAACAAGACTCCGAGGTACTTGAACTCCTCCACTTGGGGCAAGATCTCCTCCCCAACCCGGAGATGGCACTCCACCCTTTTCCGGGCGAGAACCATGGACTCGGACTTGGAGGTGCTGATTCTCATCCCAGTCGCTTCACACTCAGCTGCGAACCGATCCAGTGAGAGCTGAAGATCCTGGCCAGATGAAGCCATCAGGACCAAATCATCTGCAAAAAGCAGAGACCTAATCCTGCAGCCACCAAACCGGATCCCCTCAACGCCTTGACTGCGCCTAGAAATTCTGTCCATAAAAGTTATGAACAGAATCGGTGACAAAGGGCAGCCTTGGCGGAGTCCAACCCTCACCGGAAACGTGTCCGACTTACTGCCGGCAATGCGAACCAAGCTCTGACACTGATCATACAGGGAGCGGACCGCCACAATCAGACAGTCCGAAACCCCATACTCTCTGAGCACTCCCCACAGGACTTCCCGAGGGACACGGTCGAATGCCTTCTCCAAGTCCACAAAGCACATGTAGACTGGTTGGGCAAACTCCCATGCACCCTCAAGGACCCTGCCGAGAGTATAGAGCTGGTCCACAGTTCCACGACCAGGACGAAAACCACACTGTTCCTCCTGAATCCGAGGTTCGACTATCCGGCGTAGCCTCCTCTCCAGTACACCTGAATAGACCTTACCGGGAAGGCTGAGGAGTGTGATCCCACGATAGTTAGAACACACCCTCCGGTTCCCCTTTTTAAAGAGAGGAACCACCACCCCGGTCTGCCAATCCAGAGGTACTGCCCCCGATGTCCACGCGATGCTGCAGAGTCTTGTCAACCAAGACAGCCCTACAGCATCCAGAGCCTTAAGGAACTCCGGGCGGATCTCATCCACCCCCGGGGCCTTCCCACCGAGGAGCTTTTTAACTACCTCAGCAACCTCAGCCCCAGAAATAGGAGAGCCCACCACAGATTCCTCAGGCACTGCTTCCTCATAGGAAGACGTGTTGGTGGGATTGAGGAGGTCTTCGAAGTATTCCCTCCACCGATCCACAACTTCCGCAGTCGAGGTCAGCAGAACACCATCCGCACCATACACGGTGTTGGTAGTGCACTGCTTCCCCTTCCTGAGGCGGTGGATGGTGGTCCAGAATCGCTTCGAAGCCGTCCGGAAGTCGTTTTCCATGGCTTCCCCGAACTCCTCCCATGTCCGAGTTTTTGCCTCCGCGACCGCTGAAGCCGCACACCGCTTGGCCTGTCGGTACCTGTCCGCTGCCTCAGGAGTCCCATGAGCCAAAAGAACCCGATAGGACTCCTTCTTCAGCTTGACGGCATCCCTCACCGTCGGTGTCCACCAACGGGTTCTAGGATTACCGCCACGACAGGCACCAACTACCTTGCGGCCACAGCTCCAATCAGCCGCCTCGACAATAGAGGTGCGGAACATGGTCCACTCGGACTCAATGTCCAGCACCTCCCTCGTGACATGTTCAAAGTTCTTCCGGAGGTGGGAATTGAAACTCTCTCTGACAGGAGACTCTGCCAGACGTTCCCAGCAAACCCTCACAATGCGTTTGGGCCTGCCAGGTCTGTCCGGCATCCTCCCCCACCATCGCAGCCAACTCACCACCAGGTGGTGATCGGTAGAAAGCTCCGCCCCTCTCTTCACCCGAGTGTCCAAAACATGAGGCCGCAAATCCGATGACACAACTACAAAGTCGATCATAGAACTGCGGCCTAGGGTGTCCTGGTGCCAAGTGCACATATGGACACCCTTATGCTTGAACATGGTGTTCGTTATGGACAATCCGTGACGGGCACAAAAGTCCAATAACAAAACACCACTTGGGTTCAGATCCGGGCGGCCATTCTTCCCAATCACGCCTCTCCAGGTTTCACTGTTGTTGCCAATATGAGCGTTGAAGTCCCCCAGTAGAACGAGGGAATCACCCGGGGGAGCACTCTCAAGTACTCCCTCGAGTGAATCCAAAAAGGGTGGGTACTCTGAGCTGCTGTTTGGCGCGTAAGCGCAAACAACAGTCAGGACCCGTCCCCCCACCCGAAGGCGGAGGGAAGCTACCCTCTCGTCCACCGGGTTGAACTCCAACATGCAGGCTCTGAGCCGGGGGGCAACAAGAATTGCCACCCCAGCCCGTCGCCTCTCACTGCTGGCAACGCCAGAGTGGAAGAGAGTCCATCCCCTCTCGAGAGAACTGGTTCCAGAGCCCTTGCTGTGCGTCGAGGTGAGTCCGACTATATCCAACCGGAACTTCTCTACCTCGCGCACTAGCTCAGGCTCCTTCCCCCCCAGCGAGGTGACGTTCCACGTCCCAAGAGCTAGCTTCTGTAGCCGAGGATCGGACCGCCAAGTGCCCTGCCCTCGGCTACCGCCCAGCTCACATTGCACCCGACCTCTATGGCCCCTGCTATGGGTGGTGAGCCCATTGGAGGGGGGACCCACGTTGCCTCTTCGGGCTGTGCCCGGCCGGGCCCCATGGGGACAGGCCCGGCCACCAGGCGCTCGCCATCGTGCCCCAACTCCGGGCCTGGCTCCGGAGGGGGGCCCCGGTGACCCGCGTCCGGGCGAGGGAAATCTGAGTCTCGGTTCTTGCATTTCCATAGAAGTCTTCGAGCTGCTCTTTGTCTGATCCCTCACCTAGGACCTGTTTGTCTTGGGAGACCCTACCAGGGGGCATGGAAGCCCCCGGACAACATAGCTCCTAGGATCATTGGGACACGCAAACTCCTCTACCACGTTAAGGTGGCAGCTCAGAGAGGAGTTGGTTTAAATTATTGTATATATTACTAGGTCATAAAATCAGTGTCAGTTGAGTCGGTCCATAGGTTGCCTGTAGGGATTTTTAATGTCCAGCAGATGTCAGTATTTAGTGACACAGTATCAACACAGTATCAATACAGTTTTGCAATGTGTCGAAACGCTTCATGACGCCTCATCAACCCATCACTACAATACATTACATGCAGATGGTTTGGGGATCCCTTTGCGGTCAACAGAAGTAACGGCACCCTGGTGCACACGCTCTCCATACAAGCCAAACAATTCACAGGCAGGTGCAGATGTTATTCATTCGGCAATCATTCAGCTCCACACACACTCCGCCCCCCCCCCCCACACACACACACACATGTAGCCACACCCCTATCCCAGGTGACAAGTGAGAAACAAATCCCTGCCTCTACATTTTGTATTGTAAAACTTGCAAACATTGCTTGGAGTGATGAATTAAGAATCCATACGAGTAGGAAGGCTATGGATGGCTCAAAGATTAAACGGCACTTGTACTTCTGGTTGGAAGCACTAAATGGAAGGATACTGCAGCACCTGCAGTGAGCGAACTCATTCAAAAGTTGGCACCGTAGCACAAACAATAAACACCTTTTTAGTTTATTTGCTTGTTGTATTAAAAATCCATTAATTAGCTACACCGTTTTATAAGCCACAGGGTTCAACGTGTAGGAAAAAATTAGCGTCTTATAGTCCAGAATTTACAGTAGTTAATGACAGATTAAAGTAATATCATTTTGCCCTGTTTGGCCCTCCATATTTTACTGTCATTAATGTATTTTCCAATTTTTTTTCATCCTTCCATGCAGAGAATTCTCCTCCGTTGTGCTGCTCGCCGCCGTCGCAGGGTCCTATTGGTCAGTGGGTCTCAACACGGCGCGAAGAGATCGTCGCACAGATGACGGAAGCCTGCCTCAACCAGAGCTTGGACGCCCTCCTGGCACGCTCCATGCTGATGAGCGAGGATTACGAACTGGTGGTCAATCAGCCCACCCGTGCCGCTAAGGTGCGCCAGCTGCTGGACAACTGCCACAGGCACAGTGAAGACTTCTGCCGCGTTGTCGTCCTGAAGCTGCACCGCAACAAGCAGACGGGCCTGCAACCGTACCCTAACGAGATCACCTCTGCCACCACAGTAACGACACCCAGCGCGCCGCCACTCCCCGTGTCCTACAACATCCAGAGGAACATGTAAGAGTAGACTGTGCCAAATGTACTCTCACTTTGCTGGGTCTTTTTTTTTTTGTACTTCATGTCAGTGTTCATGCCACAAGCACTTGGCTTTTGTATTATCGAAAGAAATTGGACTGATTTTATATTCCAACAGTTCTGTGTTAAGACTGATTTATTTATAGTCCCTTAATTCAAAACAGGGGTTTTACTTCTTTTGGGATTATTTTATGATTTTTGCTAACGCCTATAATAATGGTTGTTATGTTATTGAAGCACTTTAAGATGCTGAGAACACGCTGTAAAAAATAGAGTTGATCTACTTTGAGTCTCCAGGTCAAGGGTGTCCAAACTTCGGCATTTGGAAGCTTCAGTGTGGCCCACGAGACGGCATGAGTTTGATGAGGAATTTGGTGCACGGAGTGCCAACAACTTTAGCTTAATCAGCTGACAATGTGAGTAAATCAGGTCAATGACCATGAATTGTAAATGGAAGTGTACACAGTACAGCAATTACAAACCCCGTTTCCATATGAGTTGGGAAATTGTGTTAGATGTAAATATAAACGGAATACAATGATTTGCAAATACTTTTCAACCCATATTCAATTGAATGCACTACAAATACAAGATATTTGATGTTCAAAGTCATAAACTTTATTTTTTTTTTGCAAATAATTATTAACTTAGAATTTCATGGCTGCAACATGTGCCAAAGTAGTTGGGAAAGGGCATGTTCACCACTGTGTTACATCACCTTTCCTTTTAACAATACTCAATAAACGATTGGGAACTGAGGAAACTAAATGTTGAGGCTTTGTAAGTGGAATTCTTTCTCCTCCTTGTTTTATGTAGAGCTTCAGTTGTTCAACAGTCCGGGGTTTCCGCTGTCGTATTTTACACTTCATAATGCGCCACACATTTTCGATTGGAGACAGGTCTGGACCTGCGGGCCAGGAAAGTACCCGCACTCTTTTTTTACGAAGCCACGCTGTTGTAACACGTGCTGAATGTGGCTCGGCATTGTCTTGCTGAAATAAGCAGGGGCGTCAATGAAAAAGACGGCGCTTAGATGGCAGCATATGTTGTTCCAAAACCTGTATGTACCTTTCAGCATTAATGGTGCCTTCACAGATGTGTAAGTTACCCATGCCTTGGGCACTAATGCACCCCCATACCATCACAGATGCTGGCTTTTGAACTTTGCGTCGATAACAATCTGGATGGTTCGCTTCTCCTTTGGTCCGGATGACACTATGTTGAATATTTCCAAAAACAATTTGAAATGTGGACTTGTCAGACCACAGAACACTTTTCCACTTTGCATGAGTCCATCTTAGATGATCTCGGGCCCAGAGAAGCCGGCGGCATTTCTGGGTGTTGTTGATAAATGGCTTTCGCTTTGCATAGTAGAGCTTTAACTTGCACTTACAGATGTAGCGACCAACTGTATTTAGTGACAGAGGTTTTCTGAAGTGTTCCTGAGCCCATGTGGTGATATCCTTTAGAGATTGATGTCGGTTTTTGATACAGTGCCGTCTGAGGGATCGAAGGTCACGGTCATTCAATGTCGGTTTCCGGCCATGCCGCTTACGTGGAGTGATTTCTCCAGATTCTCTGAACCTTTTGATGATATTATGGACCGTAGATGTTGAAATCCCTAAATTTCTTGCAATTGCACTTTGAGAAACGTTGTTCTTAAACTGTTTGACTATTTGCTCACGCAGTTGTGGACAAAGGGGTGTACCTCGCCCCATCCTTTCTTGTGAAAGTCTTAGCATTTTTTGGGAAGCTGTTTTTATACCCAATCATTGCACCCACCTGTTCACAATTAGCCTGCACACCTGTGGGATGTTCCAAATAAGTGTTTGATGAGCATTCCTCAACTTTATCAGTATTTATTGCCACCTTTCCCAACTTCTTTGTCACGTGTTGCTGGCATCAAATTCTAAAGTTAATGATTATTTGCAAAAAAAACAAAAAAGTTTGTCAGTTTGAACATCAAATATAAATGCGTTGTCCATCATTGTATTCCGTTTATATTTACATCAAACACAATTTCCCAACTGATATGGAAACGGGGTTTGTACTTATATGACCTTTTCCCACTCATGGTGCAAACTGCAAATCAACACAAAAAGTGAATACACACACACACGGTCACAAATGTGTGTTGACCATGTAACATAACACAACCTGCTCACTGAACTTTGTGGACATTAAAAGAAAAGTTAAAACACCATACATAGTTCAAAATTACACCCATTTAAATCCATTACAATGCAGGATGGGAAAAATGCGAAACCCTCACCGCTGCTTGATATTTCTGAATGATTACAAAACCTTAAGAAGGTTGTCACAGAAGTAAACAAGGTATAAGTCAAACTTTTACATACTCTTAATATCCAATTATGTTCATCATAAATTATATATCTATTATATTAATATACAGTACAGGCCAAAAGTTTGGAAACACCTTCTCCTCATTCAATGGGTTTTCTTTATTTTCATGACTATTTACATTGTAGATTGTCACTGAAAGCATCAAAACTATGAATGAACACATGTGGAGTTATGTACTTAACAAAAAAAGGTGAAATAACTGAAAACATGTTTTATATTCTAGTTTCTTCAAAATAGCCACCCTTTGGTCTGATTGCTGCTTTGCACACTCTTGGCATTCTCTTGATGCGCTTCAAGCACACCTGTGAAGTGAAAACCATTTCAGTTATTTCACCTTATTTTCTAAAGTACATAACTCCACATGTGTTCATTCATAGTTTTGATGCCTTCAGTGACAATCTACAATGTAAATAGTCATAAAAAATAAAGAAAATGCATTGAATGAGAAGGTGTGTCCAAACGTTTGGCCTCTACTGTATACAGTATATATACACATTTTATACATATATACACACATATATAAATGTACATGTTTATATATATATATATATATATATATATATATATATATATATATATATATATATATATATATATATATATATAAACATGTATGTATATAAATATGTTTATATATATATATATATATATATATATATATATATATATATATATATATATATATATATATATATATATATATATATATATAAACATGTACATTTATATATGTGTGTATATATGTATAAAATGTGTATATATACTGTATACAGTAGAGGCCAAACGTTTGGACACACCTTCTCATTCAATGCATTTTCTTTATTTTTTAGCCCAATGCGGCCCCCAAGTCAAAAGGTTTGGACACCCCTGCTTCGGGTAATTTCTTTCATCTCTCCAACAATATTGCAATTATTTATTGGAGTACTAGTTTGTACAGTACTTTATGGAGTATCTGTGTCCTGTTATTGAATACATAGTGACGCTTGGCAGACTAGGATAGGAATTTCACATGTGTACCAGTGCCTGTGAGGAGATAAATACAAGTGCAGTAATCTCTTCCAGTGCATTAATGGGTGCAGCCTCTCCTCATTTTTCACATTTTCTACATACAAAACCTTTTCATCAACCGTAAGGGTTTCTTCCGTGTGTGTATTCGCTGACCTCGTTCTCTTCCTCATGTCCTACACTTCCTCAAAGTGAGCCCTCGATATACACTAGTAATCAAATTGTATTGTCAGTTGTTTTGTTTTTTTTTACTTTAAAATGTGCTCTACTCAATGTTAACACAATTCAAAAATGGTGTTTTTAAATACACTCAATGGTCCTTTTTTTCTTCCTAAAACTGCTCTTACATCCATTTGTATGCAAATGTGCTTTGTTAGTGTAGTAAACGTGTTCAGTTTTAAAAGTGACCAACTGTGTACTTCGCCATATGACCAATTTTATTTGGCGCCCCCTTATAACAAAATGTTTCACGCTTTTTTATGTATGTTAAATGCTTGTTTTTAATACTTCTTTAACACAAGCTTGAAATCTGAATTGTAAAGTTCATAAATCAACGCCAACTGGAATTTGAACGCAGTAACACGGGCCTTTAAGACAAGCATCAATAAAGCTACTGAGACCATCTGGGGAAATCATACAGGAGGAAGGGGATTTATTTGTCACGGTTTACCTGACATATGAAACATGACAAATCGGGAGGGTGCAATATCCACTTTGCCCACCAGATAGCAGTAGTGTTGACTATCTTAAAATGTGTTGTGTGGCAATTCCAGCTTTGACTACAGAGTCAGTTGCTATGTAGAGTGGTGCTTTCCATAATTTTCAGCAGACTGCATTGCAAAATTACTACACACTAAAAAATGGTGGGTTAAAATTGAGTTATTTTTTTTACTGCTGGTTAAAAAAAGGATGAACCCCTTATTTGAGTTATTTTAATTCAACATTTTGGGTACATTTTTTTAACCCAACTTTTGCGTTGAATTATTTAACCAAAAGAGTTATGCTAAGTCAATGTTGGTTGATTCTTAATCCAACTATAGGGTTGAATTTATTTAACACAAAAGCTGAGTTATGCCAAACCCAGCTATTGGGTTGCGCAATTTAGCGCTCTTTGAGTCAATAGTTGGATAAAAATGATACGTTTTACTGCTGGTTTCTCCTTCTCCTTCCCAACTACTGATATAAATTATTTTCATTCCATTAAAATATACTCAAAAGCAAGATATGAGTGACATTTTTTTTTACAAGAATTGCCGTCATAGTCATCATAGTAGTTATATACAGCATGCTGAAATATAAAGTACCAATGATTGTCACACACTAGGTGTGGTGAGATTATCCTCTGCATCATGTTCATGTACATAAGATGTGTGATTGTAAATAATGTTAATAATAAATATTAAAAATAATAAAATTCCCTTCAAGAAAAAAGTAAATTTTTACGGAGAAAAAAAAGCCTTTTATCCAAAAATGCATCACTCATTGAATAACAACCCAAAAAAGGTTCATAGTTTTGAAAAACCAGAAATTTAGTTAAAATAACACCCTTCTAACCACTAATTATGGATTTCTCTTCACAAAAATAACTCAAAAATGTAACTCATTAATTGGGTTATCAAAATAACCCTGCATTTTTAGTGTGTAACGTCCCATTACTTTCACGCGAGATTCACCCAGAAATGGAGCCATATGAATCCCTTTCTTACTATATTCTTAACAGTGATGGAGCAGGAAGGGGCTAGGGGTACGTTTGCAGTAAAATGTCATATGAAGCGCCCTCCCGTTCATCAATTGATATTTCTTCTCGCCTGGGCACAGCGTGAGATCTCCATGTATGGAAGTGCGGCCCGGCTTATAACATTCATCTGCAATTGGCAAGAATAATGATGTCACCTTTTACATGAAATACATTACACAGGCTGGAGAAAGCCATGGTGCATAATAAATACACTATGTTGCCAAAAGTATTTGGCCACCTGCCTTGACTCACGTATGAACTTGAAGTGTCCATCGCATTCCTAACCCATAGGGTTCAATATGATGTCGGTCCACCGTTTGCAGCTATTACAGCTTCAACTCTTTTGGGAAGGCTGTCCACAAGGTTGCGGAGTGTGTTTATAGGAATTTTCGACCATTCTTCTAAAAGCGCATTGGTGAGGTCACACACTGAAGGCCTGGCTCTCAGTCTCCGTTCTAATTCATCCCAAAGGTGTTCTATCGGGTTCAGGTCAGGACTCTGCGCAGGCCAGTCAAGTTCATCCAGACCAGACTCTGTCATCCATGTCTTTATGGACCTTGCTTAGTGCACTGGTGCACAATCATGTTGGAAGAGGAAGGGGCCCGCTTCAAACTGTTCCCACAAGGTTGGAAGCATGGAATTGTCCAAAATGTTTTGGTATCCTGGAGCATTCAAAGTTCCTTTCACTGGAACTAAGCAGCCAAGCCCAACTCCTAAAAAACAACCCCACACCATAATTCCTCCTCCACCAAATTTCACACTCTGCACAATGCAGTCCGAAATGTACCGTTCTTCTGGTAACTTCCAAACCCAGAATCGTCCATCAGATTGCCAGGTGGAAAAGTGTGATTCATCACTCCAGAGAAGGCGTTTCCACTGCTCTAGAGTCCAGTGGCGACGTGCTTTACAACACTGCATCCCACGCTTTGCATTGGACTTGGTGATGTATGGCTTAGATGCAGCTGCTCGGCCATGGAAACCCATTCCATGAAGCTCTCTGCGTACTGTACGTGGGCTAATTGGAAGGTCACATGAAGTTTGGAGCTCTGTAGCAACTGACTGTGCAGAAAGTATTTGCACTATGCGCTTCAGCATCAACTGACCCCTCCCTGTCAGTTTGCGTGGCTGAGTTGCTGTTGTTCCCAAACGCTTCCATTTTCTTATAATAAAGCCGACAGTTGACTTTGGAATATTTAGGAGCGAAGAAATTTCACGACTGGATTTGTTGCACAGGTGGCATCATATGACAGTTCCATGCTGGAAATCACTGAGCTCCTGAGAGCGGCCAATTCTTTCACAATTGTTTGTAGAAACAGTCTCCATGCCTTAGTGCTTGATTTTATACACCTGTGGCCGGGCCAAGTGATTAGGACACCTGATTCTGATCATTTGGATGGGTGGCCAAATACTTTTGGCAATATAGTGTATTTCTGCATTGTATATGTTTAAAAAATGGTTCAAGTTCAGCGGATTTTAGTTAAGAAAATAATTATGGCTAAACGGACATATTTTAATTGTATGTGATTAGTCATTGTTGTGTCATAATGCCATTCCTCCCTTTGAGCGCACGTCAAAGCAGTACTACTTGTTTCTCTTTTTTGGTGAACAAAAAAAAAAAGAGGATTTACATTCTAGGTTGTTTTTGGCAAGTTTCAGTTCCAAAAACTTCTGGGCACCGGTTATTTTTAGCAGCACAAGCGTGTGCGGCTGAGGAAGCTGAGGTTTGTGCCAAACGTTTTAGCAATGTTTCCGCGATTGGGTCGAGAACCTTAACTTTTGTGTGTGTTAATGCACAGAATGCATGACAACGGTATGGTGTTGTTTGACCTACTTCCTTTATCTTCGCGTCATGTTGATAAATTTGCAAATAAGCATTTTTGTGACATTTTCTACTTACAATGTTTTGTATGTTAAGACTGATGTTAAACAGTGATTTGTACAACTCTGTCATTAAATACTTTCTACGTCTGACCGCCCTCGTTATCTCCTTTGTCATCACTAACCTCAGTGCTATAATCGGGTGCATGTTATTGATAAATGGCTTTTTGCATGGTAGAGTTTTAACTTGCACTTACAGATGTAGCAACCAACTGTAGTTACTCACAGTGGTTTTCTGAAGTGTTCCTGAACTCATGTGGTGATATCCTTTACACAGTGATGTCGGTTTTTGATGCGGTACCGCCTGAGGGATCGAAGGTCCGTAATATCATCGCTTACGCGCAGTGATTTCTCCAGATTCTCTGAACCTTTTGATGATATTACAGACCTTAGATGGTGAAATCCCTAAATTCCTTGCAATAGCTCGTTGAGAAATGTCGTTGGATAATTTTCTCACGCATTTCTTCACAAAGTGGTGACCCTCGCCCCGTCCTTGTTTGTGAATGACTGAGCATTTCATGAAAGCTGCTTTTATACCCAATCATGGCACCCACCTGTTCCCAATGAGCCTGTTCACCTGTGGGATGTCCCAAATAAATGTTTGATGAGCATTCCTCAACTTTCTCTGTCTTTTTTGCCACCTGTACCAACTTTTTTGAAACAGGTTGCTGGCATCAAATTCCAAATGAGCTAATGTTTGCAAAAAATAACGTTTACCAGTTCGAACGTTAAAGGCCTACTGAAACCCACTACTACCGACCACGCAGTCTGATAGTTTATATATCAATAATTAAATCTTAACATTGCAACACATGCCAATACGACCGGGTTAGCTTACTAAAGTGCAATTTTAAATTTTACGCGAAATATCCTGCTGAAAACGTCTCTGTATGATGACGCCTGCGCGTGATGTCACGGATTGTAGAGGACATTTTGGGACAGCATGGTGGCCAGCTATTAAGTCGTCTGTTTTCATCGCAAAATTCCACAGTATTCTGGACATCTGTGTTGGTGAATCTTTTGCAATTTGTTCAATTAACAATGGAGACAGCAAAGAAGAAAGCTGTAGGTGGGAAGCGGTGTATTGTGGCCGACTTTAGCAACACAAACACGGCCGGTGTTTCATTGTTTACATTCCCGAAAGATGACAGTCAATCTTTACCATTGGCCTGTGGAGAACTGGGACAACAGAGACTCTTACCAGGAGGACTTTGAGTTGGATACGCAGACACGGTGCCGTGAGTGCGCATGCAGCTGTGGCTTCCAAACATTTGATCGCTTGCCCGTACGTGCGTGCCGCTATGTGCATGTCATGTAAATAATTCAATGTATACACCCTGATGATTATCTTGTGTGATGACCATACTTGCCAACTTGAGACCTCCGATTTCGGGAGGTGGCGGGGGGCGTGGTCAGGGGTGGGGTGGGGGGCGTGGTTAAGAGAGGAGGAGTATATTTACAGCTAGAATTCACCAAGTCAAGTATTTCATATATATATATATATATATATAAGAAATACTTGACGTTCAGTGAATTCTAGCTATATATATATATTTTTAATTTTATTATATATATATATATATATATATATATATATATATATATATATATATATAAAAGAAATACTTGAATTCCAGTGTTCATTTATTTACACATATACACACACATAACACTCATCTACTCATTGTTGAGTTAAGGGTTGAATTGTCCATCCTTGTTCTATTCTCTGTCACTATTTTTCGAACCATGCTGAACACCCTCTCTGATGATGCATTCTGCTTCGTCTCCTTGTTGTGTGCGCAGTTGTGCACTGCACTCTCTAAAAGCCGTAGATGTTATTGTCACATATGCATGTACAGTAGATGGCAGTATTGTCCTGTTTAAGAGTGTCACAACATTGCTGTTTACGGCAGACGAACTGCTTTACGGTAGACGAAAACGTGACTGCTGTTGTTACATGTTGTTGCCGTGCTGGGAGGAGGTTAATGAAACTGCCTAACAATAAACCTGGAGGGGGCGTGGCCTCCAGCTCCGCCAGATTTTCGGGAGAAAATTTGTCCCGGGAGGTTTTCGGGAGAGGCGCTGAATTTCGGGAGGGTTGGCAAGTATGGTAATGACTGTATTATGATGATAGTATATATGATAGTATATATCTGTATCATGAATCAATTTAAGTGGACCCCGACTTAAACAAGTTGAAAAACTTATTCGGGTGTTACCATTCAGTGGTCAATTGTACGGAATATGTACTTCACTGTGAAACCCACTAATAAAAGTCTCAAAAAGTCTCACGTACGTAACTTTGGGGACTTTGGGGAAATATATGTGCTGTATGAACTTTGGGGAGGTGAACGATACTTTGGGCTGTGGGATTGAGTGTGTTGTGCAGGTGTTTGAGTTGTATTGGCGGGTTATATGGACGGGAAGGGGGAGGTGTTTGTTATGCGGGATTAATTTGTGGCATATTAAATATAAGCCTGGTTGTGTTGTGGCTAATAGAGTATATATATGTCTTGTGTTTATTTACTGTTTTAGTCATTCCCAGCTGAATATCAGGTCCCACCCGCCTCTCACAGCATCTTCCCTATCTGAATCGCTCCCACTGCCCTCTAGTCCTTCACTCTCACTTTCCTCATCCACTAATCTTGCATCCTCGCTCAAATTAATGGGGAAATCGTCGCTTTCTCGGTCCGAATCGCTCTTGCTGCTGGTGGCCATGATTGTAAACAATGTGCAGATGTGAGGAGCTCCACAACCTGTGACGTCACGCTACTCGTCTGCTACTTCCGGTACAGGCAAGGCTTTTTTTATCAGCGACCAAAAGTTGCGAACTTTATCGTCGATGATCTCTACTAAATCCTTTCAACAAAAATATGGCAATATCGCAAAATTATCAAGTATGACACATAGAATGGACCTGCTATCCCCGTTTAAATAAGAAAATCGAATTTCAGTAGGCCTTTAAAAGTACTAGAAGAAGAACGAGGTTTTTGAAAACACTGTTTAAACATCACAAAATGCCACAAATTCAGTCAGCCATTTTGACTATTGCGCTCTGAATACCTTTGCCTTTTTTCGGAGATTGACATCGCAGTAGTGACGCTTCTGCACTCTGACCATATCATCAGATCAGTCATACTGGCAATACGCAAAAATTGGAAAGAGATGCGCTGTTTATCATTCACAATCCTTAAGTAAGATAAGAACACATATGCTTGGCTTTTTTATGCGTTCGAAATCGTAAATAATTAGCCAACATACTCCCTCTAAAAACATCCAGAAACTGCCAACTATATTCCATTTACATGACGTGACCTTAAAATTAACCAAATATGAGTGATAATGTTATTATAAGCGCCAATGCAGACTGACTATTTTAGCGGTGCAGTGATAGCAGTGAGCAAATGCTAACTCACGCTGCTATTGTTGACACACTGAGCCGACGGCTGCTTCTGCTTCGTCTCAAACTTGCAAAAAGTAAATTTCTTGATTATAATTCATGCATCTCTCACCTGGTAGTAGACAAATGTGGCCATAGTCTGGCAGGCTGGTCGATAATTGACCCCATAGGTGCTTCCTGCAGGAAACTTTTTTTTAACCCTCTGTGAGGATTGTGATTGAATCTTTATTTAAACTGGATAATGTGAGCGTCCCGTCGGTCTGCATCCCAGCGAGAGTGGAAATATTACAGTACCGTATTTTTCGGACTATAAGTCGCAGTTTTTTTCATCACTTATACTCTGGAGCGACTTATGTGTGAAATTATTAACACATTACCATAAAATATCAAATAATATTATTTAGCTCATTGACGTAAGAGACTAGTCGTATAAGATTTCATGGGATTTAGCGATTAGGAGTGACAGATTGTTTGGTAAACGTATAGCATGTTCTATATGTTATAGTTATTTGAATGACTCTTACCATAATATGTTACGTTAAAATACCAGGCACGTTCTCAGTTGGTTATTTATGCCCCATATAACGTACACTTATTCAGCCTGTTGTTCACTATTCTTTATTTATTTTAAATTGCCTTTCAAATGTCTATTCTTGGTGTTGGGTTTTATCAAATACATTTCCCAAAAAAATGCAACTTATACTCCAGTGCGACTTATATATGTTTTTTTCTTTTTTTATTATGCATTTTCGGCCGGTGCGACTTATACTCCGAAAAATACGGTAAGTATTTGTTTGTTTTCTGGTTTGCTACTCATACTTGCCAACCCTCCCGGATTTTCCGGGAGACTCCCGAAATTCAGCGCTTCTCCCGAAAACCTCCCGGGACAAATTTTCTCCCGAAATTCAGGCGGACCTGAGTGACGTGTCGACAGCCTGTTTTCACATCCGCTTTCCCACAATATAAACAGCCTGCCTGCCCAATCACGTTATAACTGTAGAATGATCGAGGGCGAGTTCTTAGTTTCTTATGTGGGTTTCTTGTTAGGCAGTTTCATTAACGTCCTCCCAGCGCGGTAACAACACACAACAACAGCAGTCACGTTTTCATCTACCGTAAAGCAGTTTGTCTGCCGTAAACAGCAATGTTGTGACACTCTTAAACAGGGCAATACTGCCATCTACTGTACATGCATATGTGACATTAACATCTAGGGCTTTTAGAGAGTGCAGTGCACAACTGTGCACACAACAAGGAGACGAAGCAGAATGCATCATCAGAGAGGGTGTTCAGCATGGTTCGAAAAATAGTGACAGAGAATAGAACAAGGATGGACAATTCAACCCTTAACTCAACAATGAGTAGATGAGTGTTATGTGTGTGTATATGTGTAAATAAATGAACACTGAAATTCAAGTATTTCTCTTATTATATATATATATATATATATATATATATATATATGTGTATATATATATATATATATATATATATATATATATATATATATATAGCTAGAATTCACTGAAAGTCAAGTATTTCTTATATATATATATATATATATATATATATATATATATATATATATATATATGAAATACTTGACTTGGTGAATTCTAGCTGTAAATATACTCCTCCCCTCTTAACCACGCCCCTAACCACGCCCCCCGACCACGCCCCCCACCCCCAACCTCCCGAAATCGGAGGTCTCAAGGTTGGCAAGTATGGCTATTGTTAGTTTGTATGTTTAGCACCCAGCAGTGCTGCGGATGCTAGTGTCACAATGAAACTGCATCCATCACTCGGCTTCTAAAACATTTGTGCTCATCCTCTTTGTGTTCGGGCTCAAAAATATAAGGATCTGGATCATAATTTTTCCAAAAGTAGTTGTTGTTGACTACCACAAAGTCTGCTTGATTAGCATTGTTGTTGATGGGGAAGGGCGCTGTGGTTCCTTCGATCGCGTGACTGGCTTCCTCATTATCTCTCAAAATGGCTCAGGAATCTTCGTAGATTGATACTATTTTGATCATATCTATTCATTTTCGGAAGTCATTTGGTGTCATGAATCAGATAAACATGACAATAGCTTCAATATAGAGGCAACTTGTTTTTCACCTCTACTGCTACTTTAGGATACAATTGGAAGCTACCCTTGGACCAGATTTCTTCAAGCATAACTCCTAAACCAAACATGCAATATGTCTAATAATGCCTGTATTAATGTATCTTTTTGTGATTTTTACTCGAAACATGTGCTTTTGTAAGGTTTGCAAACAAAAAAATTTGTTTTTGTTACTCAATATGTCAGTAATGTTCTAGAATCCTGATACAATGAGATTGAAGAAAAAAAAAATTGCTTCAATCATAACTCCTAAACCTAACATGCAATATGTTTAATAATGTCTGTATTAATGTATCTTTATTAGTTTTACTAGAAACATGTGATTTTGTAAGGTTTGCAAACACAAAAATGTGTTTTTTACTCAATATGACAGTAATGTTCTTAGAATCCTGAGATAATGAGAAAAAAGCAATACAAAATGTATTTAAGCATAACTCCTAAACCACACATGCAATATGTCTAATAATATCTGTATTAATGTATCTTTGTGAGTTTTACTAGAAACATGTGCTCTTATAAAGTTTGCAAACACAAAAAAATAGTTTTATACTCAATATGACAATAATCATCTTAGAATCCTGAGATAATGCGATTGAAGCAATACAACATTTCTTCACGCATAACCCCTAAACGTAACATTCAATATGTCTAATAATGCCTGTATTAATGTAACTCTATGAGTTTTACTAGAGACATGTGCTTTTGTAAGGTTTGCAAGCACAAAACTAAGTTTTTTACTCAATATGACAGACATTTTCTTAGAATCCGGAGAAAGTGCGTGTGAAGCAATAAACATTTGTTTCAAGCATAACTCCTAAACCGCACATGTAATATGTCTAATAATGCCTGTATTAATGTATATTTGTGAGTTTTACTAGATACTTGTGCTTTTGTAAGGTTTGCAAACACATCATTTTGTTTTTTACTCAATATGACAATAATAATCTTAGAATTCTGATACAATGCGATTGAAGCAATACAAAAATTATTCATGCATAACTCTTAAACCACACATGCAATGTGTCTAATAATGCCTGGAGAAATGTATCTTTGTGAGTTTTACTAGAGATGTGTACTTTTTTAAGGTTTGCAAACACAAAAATTAGTTTTTAGTCAATATGACTAATGTTCTTAGAACCCGGAGAAAATGTGTTTGAATCAATAAAAATATGTTAAAATCATAACTCCTAAACCAAACATGCACTATGTCTAATAATGCCTGTATTAATGTATGTAGTAATGTTTTACTAGAGTCATGTGCTTTTGTAAGGTTTGCAAACACAACATT
This sequence comes from Nerophis lumbriciformis, assembly GCF_033978685.3. Taxonomy (NCBI): domain Eukaryota; kingdom Metazoa; phylum Chordata; class Actinopteri; order Syngnathiformes; family Syngnathidae; genus Nerophis; species Nerophis lumbriciformis. The sequence goes on along the minus strand of NC_084550.2, from coordinate 12,509,719 downwards.
GTGTTTTTTACTCAATATGACAGTAATGTTCTTAGAATCCTAAAACAAGGTGTTTGAAGCAAAAAAAAACAAAAAACGTTTCAATCATAACTCCTAAACCTAACATGCAATACATCTAATAATGTCTGTATGAATGTATCGCTACGAGTTTTACTAGAGACATGTGCTTTTTTTAAGGTTTGCAAACACAAAACTAAGGTTTTTACTCAATATGACGGTAATGTTCTTAGAATGCTGACATAATGCGAAAAAAGCAATACAAATGTATTCAAGAATAACTCCTAAACCTAACATGCAATATGTCTAATAATGCCTGTATTAAAGTATCTTTGTGAGTTTTACTAGAGACATGTGCTTTCGTAAGGTTTGCAAACACAAAAATTTGTTTTTTCTTCAATATGACAATAATAATTTTAGAATCCTAAAACAATGTGATTGAAGCAATGAAACATTTCTTCATGCATAACTCCTAAACCTAACATGCAATATTTCTAATAATGTCTGTATTAATGTATCTCTACGAGTTTTACTAGAGACATGGGCTTTTTTAAGGTTTGCAAACACAAAACTAAGTTTTTACTTAATGTGACAGTAATGTTCTTAGAATCCTGACATAATGCGAAAAAAGCAATACAAATGTATTCAAGAATAACTCCTAAACCTAACATGCAATATGTCTAATAATGCCTGTATTAAAGTATCTTTGTGAGTTTTACTAGAGACATGTGCTTTCGTAAGGTTTGCAAACACAAAAATGTGTTTTTTCCTCAATATGACAATAATAATCTTAGAATCCTAAAACAATGTGATTGAAGCAATGAAACATTTCTTCATGCATAACTCCTAAACCTAACATGCAATATTTCTAATAATGTCTGTATTAATGTATCTCTACGAGTTTTACTAGAGACATGGGCTTTTTTAAGGTTTGCAAACACAAAACTAAGTTTTTACTTAATGTGACAGTAATGTTCTTAGAATCCTGACATAATGCGAAAAAAGCAATAAAAATGTATTCAAGAATAACTCTTAAACCTAACATGCAATATGTCTAATAATGCCTGTATTAAAGTATCTTTGTGAGTTTTACTAGAGACATGTGTTTTTGTAAGGCTTGCAAACACAAAAATGTGTTTTTTCCTCAATATGACAATAATAATCTTAGAATCCTAAAACAATGTGATTGAAGCAAGAAACATTTCTTCATGCATAACTCCTAAACCTAACATGCAATATTTCTAATAATGTCTGTATTAATGTATCTCTACGAGTTTTACTAGAGACATGGGCTTTTTTAAGGTTTGCAAACACAAAACTAAGTTTTTACTTAATGTGACAGTAATGTTCTTAGAATCCTGACATAATGCGAAAAAAGCAATAAAAATGTATTCAAGAATAACTCCTAAACCTAACATGCAATATGTCTAATAATGCCTGTATTAAAGTATCTTTGTGAGTTTTACTAGAGACATGTGTTTTTGTAAGGCTTGCAAACACAAAAATGTGTTTTTTCCTCAATATGACAATAATAATCTTAGAATCCTAAAACAATGTGATTGAAGCAAGAAACATTTCTTCATGCATAACTCCTAAACCTAACATGCAATATTTCTAATAATGTCTGTATTAATGTATCTCTACGAGTTTTACTAGAAACATGTGCTTTTGTAAAGTTTGCAAACACAAAACTAAGTTTTTTACTCTATATGATGGTAATGTTCTTAGAATCCTGACATAATGCAAAAAAAGCAAAAAAAAAATGTATTCAAGAATAACTCCTAAACCTAACATGCAATATGTCTAATAATGCCTGTATTAAAGTATATGTGTGAGTTTTACTAGAGACATGTGCTTTTGTAAGGTTTGCAAACACAAACATTTGTTTTTTATTCAATATGACAACAATAATCTTAGACTTAGACAAACTTTAATGATCCACAAGGGAAATTGTTCAACACAGTAGCTCAGTTACAATGATGGAAAGTGTAAGGATGGAAAGGACAATGCAGATATAAATAGACTAATATAGCGATAACAAATCTAACATATATACGAATATATACATAATATGTGTACAGAATAATACATATGCAGATATATTATGTCTATAACATATACAATATATACCAATGACCATGTACAATATTACAGTATATACAGTATATGTGACAGCAGCGGCATACGATAGAGAGTAGATCCAGCAGCTTAGAATCCTGATACAATGTGATTGAAGCAATGAAACATTTCTTCATGCATAACTCCTAAACCTAACATGCAATATGTCTAATAATGTCTGTATTAATGTATCTTTGTGAGTTTTACTAGGGACTTGTGCTTATGTAAGGTTTGCAAACACAAAACTAAGTTTTTTACTCAATATGACAGTAATGTTCTTAGAATCCTGACATAATGCGAAAAAAACAATGAAAATGTATTCAAGAATAACTCCTAAACCTAACATGCAATATGTCTAATAATGCCTGTATTAATGTATCTTTGTGAGTTTTACTAGAAACATGTGCTTTTGTAATGTTTGCAAACACAACATTTAGTTTTTTACTCACATTACAGGGAAACACTTGTAGCTGCCAAAAAAGGAGAGGACTTAAAAGGGTCCTCGAGGAACAGTTATGTAAATAAAAAAGTTTGGACTCCAGAGTTCTATGTTTGTTAACAAGGTTCAAATGTCCACGCAAGGATCTGCCAGTGTGTTTACAGTGGTCCAGGTTCCTCATTACAACATGTGTTATTAGTAATTTGCTGTAAAAATGTTTGTCTCACCAGTTTGGAACTGAACACCAGGACTGGTGTGGTGTAAGTTTTGGCCCCTGGTCCGCCAGTTGAATATTCTTGAATTGCAGTCTACATCCTCTTTAAATCATTTTACGCCTGTGGGCTTTGCAATGTTTTGACTCAGAAGCAGCCCCCTCTTTCTTCCCGGGGCGGCAACAACATGGCCTGCCTGTTACTGAAAATAGCCCAGAGGGGCTACAGGAGAATGTGGTTTTGCACGGCGCTGGGAAATACACCCCATGTGGTTGAGCTAATCCGCAGAGATTGTGACATTGACCGCCTTGTTGTGAGCCCACGGATGTCTCACTCCCAGAGACTACTTTCCTAAAAGGACAAACTCAGGAATTGATCTGAATAATAAGGTAAAGTCCCTTCTTTTGTCTTTTTGCAAACATTTCTTCCCTAACTCGAACATTCAATGAAATATTGACACTCCAAGGTGGACCACAGAGATAAAGTGCTTATCTCTAGCAGGAATCAAATACCATGCGTGCCCTTTTTATTGCATGACTTTGTGACTTCATTAGGTACAGCAGCCAGTGCCTTCCTTGTATTCGTGTTATAACAGATTTACCACAATGAAGCTGTTTCCAATAGATTTGTTTTCTTGTGATGTTATTATCACAGATGCCATGAAAATGTTTATTATTGTGGTTTGTAAAAATAATATAGTGTGATTCAGCCAGGGCCGTACTTACTCGTTTGGGGACCCAAAGCAAATCTCGTCACTGGCCACCCGTAGTAGGTTTATTTAACACTTATGGTGCTATCTTGTACACTTTTTGATTGTAGGTGATTGTGCAATGTTTGGATGGAAGGATAATTGCATCTAATCAGAATGATTCTTGGTACACTGTGCACTATACATATATACATATATATATATATATATATATATATATATATATATATATATATATATATATATATATATATATATATATATATATGTATAAATGTAAATATATATATATATAAATGTAAATATAAACGAAATACAATGATTTGCAAATCCTTTTCAACCCATATTCAATTGAATTTGAAGTTTCTTCAAATTATTGTGTGTTTTTTTTTTTAAATTGCAGATGCTGCGTCTTGTCAGGGCTCCAACTGGATGGCTTGTTTTCCATATATATACATATATATATATATACATACACAAACCCCGTTTCCATATGAGTTGGGAAAATGTGTTAGATGTAAATATAAACGGAATACAATGATTTGCAAATCCTTTTCAACACATATTCAATTGAATGCACTACAAAGACAAGATATTTGATGTTCAAACTCATAAACTTTATTCTTTTTTGCAAATAATAATTAACTTAGAATTTCATGGCTGCAACACGTGCCAAAGTTGTTGGGAAAGGGCATGTTCACCACTGTGTTACATGGCCTTTCCTTTTAACAACACTCAGTAAACGTTTGGAAACTGAGGAGACACATTTTTTAAGCTTCTCTGGTGGAATTCTTTCCCATTCTTGCTTGATGTACAGCTTAAGTTGTTCAACAGTCTCCATTGTGGTATTTTAGGCTTCATAATGCGCCACAAATTTTCAATGGCAGACAGGTCTGGACTACAGGCAGGCCAGTCTAGTACCCGCACTCTTTTACTATGAAGCCACGTTGATGTAACACGTGGCTTGGCATTGTCTAGCTGAAATAAGCAGGGGCGTCCATGGTAACGTTGCTTGGATGGCAACATATGTTGCTCCAAAACCTGTATGTACCTTTCAGCATTAATGGTGCCTTCACAGGTGTGTAAGTTACCCATGTCTTGGGAACTAATACACCCCCATACCATCACAGATGCTGGCTTTTCAACTTAGTGCCTGTAACAATCCGGATGGTTCTTTTCCTCTTTGGTGCGGAGGACACAACGTCCACAGTTTCCAAAAACAATTTGAAATGTGGACTCGTCAGACCACAGAACACTTTTCCACTTTGTATCAGTCCATTTTAGATGAGCTCAGGCCCAGCAAAGCCGACGGCGTTTCTGGGTGTTGTTGATAAACGGTTTTCGCCTTGCATAGGAGAGTTTTAGCTTGCACTTACAGATGTAGCGACCAACTGTAGTTACTGACAGTGGGTTTCTGAAGTGTTCCTGAGCCCATGTGGTGATATCCTTTACACACTGATGTCGCTTGTTGATGCAGTACAGCCTGAGGGATCGAAAGTCACGGGCTTAGCTGCTTACGTGCAGTAATTTCTCCAGATTCTTTGAACCCTTTGATGATATTACGGACCGTAGATGGTGAAATCCCTAAATTCCTTGCAATAGCTGGTTGAGAAAGGTTTTTCTTAAACTATTCAACAATTTGCTCACGCATTTGTTGACAAAGTGGTGACCCTCGCCCCATCCTTGTTTGTGAATGGCTGAGCATTTCATGGAATCTACTTTTATACCCAATCATGGCACCCACCTGTTCCCAGTTAACCTGTTCACTTGTGGGATGTTCCAAATAAGTGTTTGATGAGCATTCCTCAACTTTATCAGTATTTATTGCCACCTTTCCCAACTTCTTTGTCACGTGTTGCTGGCATCAAATTCTAAAGTTAATGATTATTTGCAAAAAAAAAAATGTTTATCAGTTTGAACATCAAATATGTTGTCTTTGTAGCATATTCAACTGAATATGGGTTGAAAAGGATTTGCAAATCATTGTATTCCGTTTATATTTACATCTAACACAATTTCCCAACTCATATGGAAACAGGGTTTGTATATATATATATATATATATATATATATATATATATATATATATATATTAAAGGGGTCACATTATAATTTTTTTCTACATTTAGAACACTTCCTTGTGGTCTACATAACATGTAATGGTGGTTCTTTGGTCAAAATGTTGCATGGATAATGTTTTACAGATCGTCTTCAAGTCGCTTTCTGACCGTCTCTTCAGGATGCGCCGTTTTGTAAGCGGTCTTACTTGTGTGGCTCCACTTCGACAGCGTCCCCCTCCTCTTTGTTGTACCGGTAGTTTTTAACGCTTCCATAGCGAGTCTACTGACAGATATAAGTTAGAACTGCATGCTACTTTGTATTAGAAATGGCAACAGCGGTGGATAGGAGGATAGAGAGAAAGAAGGAGCTTATTGACTACAGCGCAGACTACAATGGCGGACACGCTTACATTTTCGGGACTGGTGTAGATCCCAAATACACATCAGCAGGAACCAGTAAGTAAGAAAAGTTGGTTTTGTATAATATTGAGAAACAAAATGCCAGATAATATCTCCTAACTGGTGCCATTTTGGAGTCCTTATACACACACACCGTATGTTGAAGCACAGTACGTCTGACTATGGTAGCCGCAATGCTCCAACAATCCATCAAGCGGTGCGGCCTCATAGCTTTCCGAGGTTGGACTAAAACATTTTGACAGATTTTTGAGTCCCGTGTGTAATGTTCTATATTCTCAATGAAACATAAAAGTTTCGGACTTGCTTGCGTACGGGTACTTGCAAGCATCATTTAATGAACAGGCTTCCCTTTGCAGTTCGCACGGATCTCTTATGTGTGACTGCCATCTACTGGTCACACTTGTCATTATAAGTTGTACAGAATGAAATTGCTTCGAGGTCGGTAAGCACAACTGGAACTAATACGTACATCAGGCGCACCAGGTTATAAGGTGCATTGTCGCTCTTTGAATAAATAAAAGGATTTTAAGTTTGTCTCATAGTCCGAAAAAAAATGGTAATACAACAGAAGAAGTATCCCACGGTTCTCTTTGGTAGAGATACGGGCATTCTAGATAAACAAATAAATATTTTTGGACCATGTGGCCGCACAGACCAGGTTAAGATTCAAGATTCAAGATAAAGATGCTTTATTATTGTCCATTCTTTAACATGTTGATAACGTTTATGACAACCTTTTTCCAAAACACAATATAGAATGTGAGATATAACAGGATCATGCATACATTTGTCATTTGTTTTCAAAACGGTTACAAAAAAGTGGATGTGACCCCAAAAATTTACTGTGGGACCCTATTTTTTATGACTTGATGGGGTCCCCGGGAAGAATTCCTTGCGCCAACACTGATGGAGTATTGCTGCGTGCAAAACAGCAGCAGGCGTCTGTGACCTGCGGGCCAGTTCTAATACTAATAAAATATCATCCCGGGGGCCATATATAATTCATTTTCGGGCCGATTCAGCCCTCTAGGTGTCAAAAGTCCGGCCCAGGTTTTATCCGGGCCGCGGGATGAGTTTGCTAAGTATAAAAATGAGCCAACATGTTTTAATGAAAGAAACGGCTATTCTAAATGTGTCCACTAGATGTCGCAATAGCAATTCTTCGTAGAATATGCTACATATGTAAACAAAATAAACCACATGATCTTACTGCATCAGTTGAGGAAAATTGAGCAACCTACATAAATAACATCCTGTAATTTGATTTTGGTTTTATTTTTTTTATCTTGATAGATTGAAAATTAACACCAATGAGTTGACTGATGAACATTATCACATAATTTATTCAGAAAGTATAAGTAACGACAGATAAAGATAGAATACTATTAACCGCAACATGTAAGTGGAAAAAAAAAACCCCAACAATATTATGATTTGTACATTTTCAGATTGTGCTTGTTCTTTTTTTAAACAAAGAAAATAATCTGAAGTCTTCTTCATTTTTAAGTTATCGTGCATTGATTTTACCAGTCCGGCCCACTTGGGAGTAGATTTTTCTCCATGTGGCCCCCGATCTAAAATGAGTTTGACTAGGGATGTCCGATAATGGGTTTTTGCCGATATCCGATATTCCGATATTTTCCAACTCATTAATTACCGATACCGATATCGATATCAACCGATACCGATATCAACCGATACAAATATATACAGTCATGTAATTAACACATTATTATACCTAATTTGGACAACCAGGTATGGTGAAGATAAGGTCCTTTTTTAAAAAATTAATAAAATAAAATAAGTCAAATAAATTAAAAACATTTTCTTGAATAAAAAAGAAAGTAAAATAATATAAAAACAGTTACATAGAAACTAATAATTAATGAAAATTAGTAAAATTAACTGTTAAAGGTTAGTACTATTAGTGGACCAGCAGCACGCACAATCATATGTGCTTACGGACTGTATCCCTTGCAGACTGTATTGATATATATTGATATATAATGTAGGAACCAGAATATTAATAACAGAAAGAAACAACCCTTTTGTGTGAATGAGTGAGGGGAGGGAGGTTTTTTGGGTTGGTGCACTAATTGTAAGTGTATCTTGTGTTTTTTATGTTGATTTAATAAAAAACACAAAACGAAAAAAACAAAAACGATACCGATAATAAATAAAAAATGATACCGATAATTTCCGATATTATCGGCAGGCCGATATTATCGGACATCTCTAAGTTTGACACATAGGCTCTAAACAGAAAGGCAATGCAGCACCTGCAGTGCACAAACTCGTCCATAGCACAAACAATAACACGCCTAATCTGTGTCATTTCTTGTTTTATTACAAAATATTGGCATTGTGACTGCAAGCTAAGAAAAATCCACAAACATTTTATAAGCGTAGTAAAAAAAAATAGCGGCTTATAGTCCTGAATTCACCGTAGTTTAGAATTTTTGGACGTTATGAGAATAACATGACCTTATACGGACAATGCCGATCACCCACGTGGGATTGATTGCAACTTTCAATCTTTAAAATATTTTTTTAATAATCAATCTAGTTGTTATTAATTTTGTGCTGAGTTTGGTCAGATTTACATAATAGAAAAGTCACAAATTATATGGTCTTTAATTAACAAAGCCTAACCAAGATTTCATTGGGCCCAATAATGAATTAATGACCCAATCATCTTGACTTTGAACACACTGCACATGAGCCTTCCCGGTAAGGTCTATTCAGGTGTACTAGAGAGGAGGCTACGCCGAATAGTCGAACCTCGGATTCAGGAGGAACAGTGTGGTTTTCGTCCTGGTCGTGGAACTGTGGACCAGCTCTATACTCTCGGCAGGGTCCTTAAAGGTTCATGGGAGTTTGCCCAACCAGTCTACATGTGCTTTGTGGACTTGGGGAAGGCATTCGACCGTGTCCCTCGGGAAGTCCTGTGGGGAGTGCTCAGAGAGTATGGGGTATCGGACTGTCTGATTGTGGCGGTCCGCTCCCTGTATGATCAGTGTCAGAGCTTGGTCCGCATTGCCGGCAGTAAGTCGGACACGTTTCCAGTGAGGGTTGGACTCCGCCAAGGCTGCCCTTTGTCACCGATTCTGTTCATAACTTTTATGGACAGAATTTCTAGGCGCAGTCAAGGCGTTGAAGGGATCCGGTTTGGTGGCTGCAGGATTAGGTCTCTGCTTTTTGCGGATGATGTGGTCCTGATGGCTTCATCTGGCCAGGATCTTCAGCTCTCACTGGATCGGTTCGCAGCCGAGTGTGATGCGACTGGGATGAGAATCAGCACCTCTAAGTCGGAGTCCATGGTTCTCGCCCGGAAAAGGGTGGAGTGCCATCTCCGGGTTGCGGAGGAGACCCTCCCCCAAGTGGAGGAGTTCAGGTACCTCGGAGTCTTGTTCACGAGTGGGGGAAGAGTGGACCCTGAGATCGACAGGTGGATTGGTGCGGCGTCTTCAGTAATGCGGACGCTGTATTGATCCGTTGTGGTGAAGAAGGAGCTGAGCCGGAAGGCAAAGCTCTCAATTTACCGGTCGATCTACGTTCCCATCCTCACCTATGGTCATGAGCTTTGGGTTATGACCGAAAGGACAAGATCACGGGTACAAGCGGCCGAAATGAGTTTCCTCCGCCGGGTGGCGGGGCTCTCCCTTAGAGATAGGTTGGAAAGCTCTGTCATCCGGGGGGAGCTCAAAGTAAAACCGCTGCTCCTCCACATCGAGAGGAGCCAGATGAGGTGGTTCGGGCATCTGGTCAGGATGCCACCCGAACGCCTCCCTAGGGAGGTGTTTAGGGCATGTCCGACCGGCAGGAGGCCACGAGGAAGACCCAGGACACGTTGGGAAGACTATGTCTCCCGGCTGGCCTGGGAACGCCTCGGGATCCTTCGGGAAGAGCTGGACAAAGTGGCTGGGGAGAGGGAAATCTGGGCTTCCCTGCTTAGGCTGCTGCCCCCGCGACCCGACCTCGGATTAAGGAGACGGATGAATGGATGGATGCACACGAGCGAATGAAGTGCATACTTATTCAACAGCCATACATGTCACACTAAGGGTGGCAGTATGAACAATGCCAACACTGTCATAAACATGTGCCATATAGTGAAACCACACTAAGCAACAGCGACAAACCCATTTTGGAAGAATATTTGCACCGCAACACAACATAAACACTACAGAACATCCATCCACCCATTTTCTACCGCTTGTCCCGTTCCGGGGGTGCTGGAGCCTGAGCCTATCTCAGCTGCATTACAAATTCCCAGAATTCCCTGCAGCACCAACTCTTCCGGGAGGCTACAATATAAACAAATCTACACCTAACATCCACTGTAATGATACCAAGTACAAGAGTGTGTCTAGTCGATACTACTATAATAATAATAATAATACATTTTATCTGGTATAGCGCTTTTCAGAGTACTCAAAGACGCTTTACAGGATAAAAAAATTAAAATATAAAACAGTTCAAAGTAATAATATAAAATACAGGAAATATAAAAGCAGTACATTGTAAAATACATAGTAATAATACTGGAAATGTACAAGACAGGACATTACAAGACACAGAACACTAATCACTGGTTAAAAGCAGATCTGAAGAGGTGTGTTTTGAGAAGGCTTTTTAAGGTAGGAAGGTCTGAGCAGTCACGGATGGGTTTGGGAAGAGAGTTCCAGAGCGTGGGAGCATTAATGGAGAAGGCTCTATCACCCCAGGTCCGGAGCTTGGTTCTGAGTGGTGGGGAGAGGAGGTTGATTTATGATAACATCAATATTTTTTAACATCGCAAAATCTTCTTTCGTTTAAAAAAAATGTATATTATGTTTATAAACTCAGGAAATATGTCCCTGGGCACATGAGGACTTTGAATATGACCAATGTATGATCCTGTAACAACTTGGTATCGGATTGATACCCACATTTGTGGTATTATCCAAAACTAATGCAAAGTTTCAAACAAGAGAAGAATAAGTGATTATTAAATTTTAACAGAAGTGTAGATAGAACATGTTGAAACAGAAAATAAGCAGATATTAACAGTAAATAAAAAAACTAGATTATTAATTAATTTTTACAGTTTGTCCTTAATAATGTTGACAAAATAATATATGTTACTGCATAGGTCAGCAGACTAATTAGGAGCCTTTGTTTGTTTACTTACTACTAAAAGACAAGTTGTCTAGTATGTTCACTATTTTATTTAAGGACACAATTGCAATTAGAATCATATGTTTAATGTACCCTAAGATTTTTTTGTTAGAATAAAGCCAATATTGACATTTTTTGTGGTCCTCTTTATTTAGAAAGGTACCGAAAAGTACCAAAATACTTTTGGTACCGGTACCAAAATATTGGTATCGGGACAACGTTAATACACACACACACCGAGCACCCATTGGCAGAAATGTAGATGGGCGCCTATGCTTCAAAGTGTCTAAGTTCTTGCTCTACTTCCCCAGCAGAGCCATAAAAATGGGGGATCCCTTAAGACAGAAGGTGGAGGCCATGTCCCAGACCATGTGCCCGAGACGCCGCGTTGCATCTGAAGAGGACTTGAAGGCCCCACAAGATGACAAAGTCCAGCTGAAGAGAGAAATCTCCCTCGTTAACGGCATCTGTCTCATCGTGGGCAACATGATCGGCTCGGGGATCTTCGTCTCCCCAAAGGGAGTCTTGATGCACAGCGCCTCGTATGGACTCTCCTTGCTCATCTGGGCCCTCGGAGGCATCTTCTCGGTGTTTGGGGCCTTGTGTTACGCTGAGCTGGGCACCACCATCACCAAGTCCGGAGCCAGTTACGCGTACATCCTGGAGTCCTTTGGCGGCTTTCTGGCCTTCATCCGCCTGTGGACGTCCATCCTGCTCATCGAGCCGGCCAGCCAGGCCATCATTTCGCTCACATTCGCCAACTACCTGGTGGAGGCCTACTACACCACCTGCAACGCCCCTCCCAACGCTGTGCGCCTCATAGCTGCAACCTGCCTGTGTAAGACCTCTTTAATTACTCAGCATCTCATAACCATGTTTTTGCAGGAATAACACATCTGGTGACTTTTTACTGCAGGCAAAAACAATATCCATCCATCCATCCATCCATCCATTTTCTACCGCTTGTGAAGTGAATGTTGTCAGGTTCAAACACTGATGACATCTATTAAATAAGACAAGAAGCAAATAATTAAACAGAGACAGAATTCAATTTGGCTCAATTTGAGGAGAGACGCCTAGACACTGTACCCTTGTACAGATTGTAAGCCACCTCTTTTTATTTGGACTTTCCCTGATTACATGGCAACAGCTGTTTCTAAGGGACGTGGGTCGTAAACAGCGTAGCCATTGGTTACAGAATAGTTCAAAAGAAAAGGTCGTAAACAGTTCACAGAAAAGGTCGTAAAACAGTTCAAAGAAGCGGTGCCTGGAGGGGAGTCTGGTCCTGCTTTTGTAGTTCTTGGGTCAAGACAATATCTTTCTGTTGATTGCAATACATGAAAGAAACAGGACACCTTCATGTTGCGTCCCCCCCTACACAGGGGAGTTTTACAAGCCTTCTTCTTGGTCGGTTCAATGACATGTTTTGGCTTCTCGCCGGGAACTCATTGAAACACAAAGTTTTTGTGATGACTCAGATACAATTATTCTAACAAATGTGAAGTGAATTATATTTATATAGCGCTTTTCTCTCGTGACTCAACGCGCTTTACTTTGTGAAACCCAGTATCTAAGGTACTTTTTTAAACCAGAGTGGATGGCACTGGGAGCAGGTGGGTAAAGTGTCTTGCCCAGGGACTAGGTTGGCAGGAGCGGGGATCGAACCTGGAACCCTCAAGTTGCTGGCACGGCCACTCTACCAACCGAACTATACCGCCCGCCTTTACTGTTAATATCTGCCTATTTTCTGTTTCAACGTGTTCTATCTACACTTCTGTTGAAATGTAATAATCACTTATTCTTCTGTTGTTTGGATACTTTACATTAGTTTTGGATGATACCACAAATTAAGGTATCGATCCGATACCAAGTACAAACCCCGTTTCCATATGAGTTGGGAAATTGTGTTAGATGTAAATATAAACGGAATACAATGATTTGCAAATCCTTTTCAACCCATATTCAATTGAATGCACTACAAAGACAAGATATTTGATGTTCAAATTCATAAACTTTATTTATTTTTTTTGCAAACAATAATTAACTTAGAATTTCATGGCTGCAACACGTGCCAAAGTAGTTGGGAAAGGGCATGTTCACCACTGTGTTACATGGCCTTTCCTTTTAACAACACTCAGTAAACGTTTGGGAACTGAGGAGACACATTTTTTAAGCTTCTCTGGTGGAATTCTTTCCCATTCTTGCTTGATGTACAGCTTAAGTTGTTCAACAGTCCGGGGGTCTCCGTTGTGGTATTTTAGGCTTCATAATGCGCCACACATTTTCAATGGGAGACAGGTCTGGACTACAGGCAGGCCAGTCTAGTACTCGCACTCTTTTACTATGAAGCCACATTGATGTAACACGTGGCTTGGCATTGTCTTGCTGAAATAAGCAGGGGCGTCTATGGTAACGTTGCTTGGATGGCAACATATGTTGCTCCAAAACCTGTATGTACCTTTCAGCATTAATGGCGCCTTCACAGATGTGTAAGTTACCCATGTCTTGGGCACTAATACACCCCCATACCATCACAGATGCTGGCTTTTCAACTTTGCGCCTATAACAATCCGGATGGTTCTTTTCCTCTTTGGTCCGGAGGACACGACGTCCACAGTTTCCAAAAACAATTTGAAATGTGGACTCGTCAGACCACAGAACACTTTTCCACTTTGTATCAGTCCATCTAAGATGAGCTCAGGCCCAGCGAAGCAGACGGCGTTTCTGGGTGTTGTTGATAAACGGTTTTCGCCTTGCATAGGAGAGTTTTAACTTGCACTTACAGATGTAGTGACCAACTTGTAGTCACTGACAGTGGGTTTCTGAAGTGTTCCTGAGCCCATGTGGTGATATCCTTTACACACTGATGTCGCTTGTTGATGCAGTACAGCCTGAGGGATCGAAGGTCACGGGCTTAGCTGCTTACGTGCAGTGATTTCTCCAGATTCTCTGAACCCTTTGATGATATTACGGACCGTAGATGGTGAAATCCCTAAATTCCTTGCAATAGCTGGTTGAGAAAGGTTTTTCTTAAACTGTTCAACAATTTGCTCACGCATTTGTTGACAAACTGGTGACCCTCGCCCCATTCTTGTTTGTGAATGACTGAGCATTTCATGGAATCTACTTTTATACCCAATCATGGCACCCACCTGTTCCCAATTTGCCTGTTCACCTGTGGGATGTTCCAAATAAGTGTTTGATGAGCATTCCTCAACTTTATCAGTATTTATTGCCACCTTTCCCAACTTCTTTGTCAGGTGTTGCTGGCATCAAATTCTAAAGTTAATGATTATTTGCAAAAAAAAAATGTTTATCTGTTTGAACATCAAATATGTTGTCTTTGTAGCATATTCAAATAAATATGGGTTGAAAATGATTTGCAAATCATTGTATTCCGTTTACATTTACATCTAACACAATTTCCCAACTCATATGGAAACGGGGTTTGTAGTTACAGGATCATACATGGGTCATGATTTAGGTCCTCATGGGTCCAGGGATGTATTTCCTGAGTTTATAAACATAATATGAATTTAAAAATAAATTTAAAAAGATTTTGTGGCGATAAAAAAATACTGATGTAATCATAGTAGTATCGACT
>NC_084550.2:12442500-12487500 GCF_033978685.3 Nerophis lumbriciformis | reverse complement strand
GGCTGCTGATCACCGCACCGTCTCTTCTCAGTATTTGAACGGCAAATGTGAAAATTCAGCGATTTTGAATAAAAATAATCTAAAACTGGTGAAGTTAAATGGAAAATAACTGTATAGTATAATCACTGGATACATATAACAATTTAATTAATTTTTTTTCTTTTTACATTTTTTTTCTTTCCATGATGGCCTCTAGTGACCGCACGTCACTGAACCTCAGGTGTCAAATTCAAGGCCCCCCAGGCCACACCTGGCCAGTAGGGATGAGTGATATGGACTATCACAATAACCTGCCATTTATGGTTAAACGAAAAAAAGCGAAGATAATCAACACCCATAGAACTCCACCTTTTTGACTGTGAGTCTGTCAGTACATCCAGTCTTCAGAGCCCCCAAAACACTACTCTTTAAAATAACACTAAGTCCCTGTCTACATTAAGCCGGATAACTCCTTGAACGAATAATTATTTATTCATATTTCATATTTAATGGTCTAAATAAAAATCGGACTATAGTAATTTGTGGAGATTATGATATTAATCTTCTAAAGGTAGATTCACATAAACAAACATCAGATTTTTTAGAGATATATGAAAAAGGGCTGTACCCATTAATTACAAAGCCTAGCAGAATAACCACAACTAGTGCAACCTTAATAGACAATATCTTTACAAATGTTTTAGGGATTTACATCACTACTGGGTTAGTGATAAATGACATGAGTGATCATCTGCCTATATTTGCAATATTTGACTATCAATTCCATAAAAGAACATATCATCAAATACTTAAGAGTAAAAGAAGTGTCAATCATATTAACAACTTCAGGAATGAGCTATTAAAACAAGAGTGGAAAGAGGTCTACACAGACGATATAAACACTGCCTATGATTCTTTTCTTAAACATTATATTACTACAAGAACAGATTAGATTAGATTAGATTAGATTTATTGGTCCCCTTGGGGAAATTCATTGTCACTGCCGTACATTTAAACACTAGACATTACACATCACACAAAAAAAATAAATAAATAACAAAAAGACATCATACATGACTAACACACATTTACAGGCTTGTCAGACAGGTCGGCTGGGCCTGCTGTTAAGGGTGGCTATAGCTGCAGGGATCAGGCTTTTCCTGAGGCGGGCCCTCCGGAATTTGATTGTTCTGTACCTGCGCCCTGATGGTAGTGGGATGATGTATTGGTGTAGTGGGTGAGTGATATCCTGAACTATTGTTTTTGCCAGTCGGGTGATGGACCTGTGGTTTATGTCTGAAATGTTGGGTGTGGGTAGGCCGAGAGAATGCTGAAAAACGCTATAAGAACTACAAAAACAAGTTGACCAATATATTGAGACAAGCAAAAAGGGAATATTACAAAAGAATGTTGCATGAAAATAAAAATAACATAAAGGGTACATGGAATATTTTGAATAAAGCAATAGGGAATAGGACAAGGTGAACAGAACTACCTTTAAAAAAAGATAATATATTAATTGAAAACAAAGATGAAATTGTCAATTAATTTAATAAATTATTTGTAAATGTAGGACCTAGCTTAGCAAACAAAACACTAAGAGCTAATGATCAATCAGGGGGTGTCTGGAAAAGGGAAAATAGGGTTATGCAGTCAATGTTTCTTAGTGAAGTGACTGAAAATGAAATATTATCTGTGGTTTATAAACTAAAAAACAAGACCTCAACAGACAATGAGGGTATTGACATGAAAATAATAAAAAACACAATGGATTGCATCATTAAACCATTACATTATATAGTTAATTGTTCTTTTAAAGAAGGAGTTTTCCCAGACAGTATGAAAACAGCTAAGGTCATACCTTTATTTAAAACCGGAGATAAACATACATTTGGTAATTATAGACCAGTATCTCTCCTATCTCAATTTTCCAAAGTGCTTGAAAAACTGTTTGTTAATAAATTAGACTGCTTTATTGAAAAACATATATTATTAAATGAAAGTCAGTATGGATTTCGATCAAATAGGTCTACAAGCTTGGCCATCATGAACATTATTGAACAGATTACAACTGCAATTGATCAAAATAAATACACAATAGGAGTGTTCATTGATTTAAAGAAGGCATTTGACACTATAGATCATCAAATTCTCATTTCTAAATTGTATACTTATGGAGTTAGAGGAGATGCACTGGACAGGTTAACCAGCTATTTACAACGACAGCAATATGTTGAGATCGATGATCATAGGTCAGATTGTATGAATATTGAATGTGGAATTCCACAAGGTTCGATTTTAGGACCCAAACTTTTTATTTTATATATAAATGATATTTGTGAGGTTTCGAACATTTTACAGTACGTATTATTCGCAGACGATACAAATTTATACTGTTCAGGAGATGACTTGAAAATCTTAGCCGATAATATTGAAGAGGAAATGGTTAAACTAAAATTGTGGTTTGATGTAAATAAATTATCTTTAAACTTGGAAAAGACTACATTTATGGTATTCAGTAATAAAAGAAAGATAGAAGTTAGTTTATCCATAAACAATGTGAAAATTGAGAAGGTGTCTGAAATCAGATTTCTTGGGGTCATCCTAGATGAAAAGTTGACATGGAAAGTTTATATATTGCATGTGAAAAATAAGCTATCTAAAAGCTTATTTATTTTGAACAAGGTTAAATACAGTTTCCTGTATAATACAATGAGAATGTTATATTGCTCAATTATTCTACCTTATTTCAATTATTGTGCAGAAATATGGGGAAATACATATCACAGCAACATAATGCCTTTATTTATTTTACATTAAAGAGCAATTCGTATCATTTTTACAGTAGGATATAGAGACCACACAAATGCACTCTTCATTAGGTCAGGATTATTCAAACTAAAATACATTGTAGAATTGCATACTCTAATAGTGATGTTCAAAGTTAGAAATAAAGTTCTTCCGAAGGACTTACAAAAGTTATTTGTGTTCACGTCTGAAGATGAGAACCATAGAAGGCCGTATGACTTTAAACATCCAAGAGTGCGAACAAATTTGAAGCAAATGTCCTTGTCTGTTGCTGCTGTGAAAGCATGGAATTCTCTAGACAAAGACTTAAAAAGTTTGCAAGAATATCTTTGAATTTAAAAAAAGTTACAAAAAGAGACAACTGGAATTGGATTCTGATTGGACGTGTCATTTTGAAAATGCTTAAACGAAAATTTTAAGTATTTTGGAATTCGGGTGTTGGTGGAGGGAACAGTGATAAAGTCATCTAAAATAATTTGTGTTAAAAAGGGGGCAGATAAATATAAGAGTAGTATTCTTCCATCTGCTCCTTTCTGATCATGGAAATGTATAAGAAACAAAAACCAATGAAAGTGTGAACTGTTTATGGCTTGTATATATGCATTTTCATGAAAGGAATAAAAAGAAATGATGATGATGATGATGATGATTTAGCCTAAGCCCCGTATCAGCCACACTAACCCATCGTTTTAAGGTTCCCCTACTTGGATAATTTTTTACACGGGTAAGTGTGCCGTGTATTTCTTGAATCTCCGGCTCTTAGCTTTGTATGGACTCATTGATCGTTTACAAACTGAGTTCGGAGAGGAAGTGACGCCAGAAAGACCGTAACGGAGCTAACCACTAGAAAGACGGAGGCGAGTCATCCAGACATGCCCGTGTTTCTCCCTCTTCTACATGTACAGACGCATGTGGAAATCACACATGAATACCTCAAGAGAAAGAAACGACGATTGCAGCTATTTGGGATACAACACATCTCAGATGGCAAGAGAACTTTCCAATGTCCAGATCAGCTGTGATTCTACTTACCAAAAAACTTAAATTCTAAGTTAATGATTATTTGCAAAAAAAAAACATGACATTTCTTAGTTCGAACATTAAATATCTTGTCTTTGGAGTCTATTCAATCGAGTATAGGTTGAAAAGGATTTGCAAATCATTGTATTCTGTTTTTATTTACGAATTACACAACGTGCCAACTTCACTGGTTTTGGGTTTTGTATTATTTACTCAAGCTCATATTCTGGTATATTTATATATAATTTTTCTGAATTTTTTGTAAAAAAATAAAATACAATTCACAGCAAATTATTTAGGTTGGCTTAAGAACATTTACCCGCCAGACGGCAGTCGAGTTGTGAATATCTTAAAATGTGTTCTGTGGCACTTGCATCTTTGACCACAGCATTAATGGCGCTTTCCATCATTTTCAGAAGACTGCATTGCAAAATGATTATCCGCTCCTTTTCCTCTCACGCGAGATTCACCCAGGAATGGAGCCCTTCCTTACTGAATATGAAGCGCCCCGTCATTCATTCATTGACTTTTTACAAGCAAAATGGAGTCCCAAACAGATCGCAGAGACCTAAACACAGCGTGTTGTCTGAATACACACTCATTCTAGTCTTATGATATCTGTTGTGTTTTTATCCACTTGATATTAATATTTTGTGCTTCTATTGTGGCTCCTCCAGGCATGCTCATCTACATCAACTGTGCCTACGTGAAATGGGGGACCATGATCCAGGACATCTTCACTTACGCTAAGCTCTCATCCCTCCTCCTCATCATAATGGTAGGAATTCTGAAATTATTTGGCGGTAAGTTGCACTTCATCAACAAACCAAATGTAGAAGTATTACAAATTAAGAATAAGCTTCCATTGCAAGTTTTAAACCTCAATTTGTCTTTGTCTAGGAGAGACTAAGAGCTTTGAGAGTCCGTTCGAAGGATCCTCCACAGATCCCGGAGCCATAGCCTTGGCCCTCTACTCCGCACTGTTCTCCTATTCGGGCTGGGACACGCTTAACTTTGTCACAGAGGAGATTCAGAATCCAGAGAGGTAATTGTCAGGTTCAAACACTGATGACATCTATTAATCAGACAAGAAGCAAGGAATCATGCAGAGACAGAGTTCAATTCAGCTCATGAGGACAACGCATGGAGATGCACACTTAGTCACAGTCTCGCCCTACGCTCTAAGGTACAGCTACCGCATCCCTCTATTTATTCAGGAGTTCCCTAGTCAACCTCACTGAAGCCGCCTCTAAAAGGAGTGGTCACATATATCATGCAAAGCAGGTCCAGTACGCACAATACCTGACGGAATGTGCTGGGGACTTGTAATTTCACCTTGTCTCTGCTTCGTCTGCGCGCTGTCATCTTATCTTTGTTGAGATCCTTTAAGTCCTTGGCTGTTAGCGGGCTAAAACAAAGATAGCATCTGCGGCTGAGGCCACTCTTCAGACAAGAAGCTTTGTCCTTGCACAGATAGGAAAAATACAGCTTAAGCACAATAGCTAATAACTATAGCAACGGACTTTAAGCATACTAAAGTTGTGTGATAATCAATGTTCCCTCTAATTTTTCATGTGTGTGAGCAAACGCAAAAACTCCCTGAGCATTCAGTGGAGCCCATGTGAGCAACATCAGATGTGCACACTGTGGCTACACCAGCAGCACACCTGTCCCAAACCTGACTAAATAACAAGTTCAATCTCCATCCATCCATCCATCCATCCATTTGCTACCGCTTGTCCCTTTTGGGGTCGCGGGGGTGCTGGAGCCTATCTCAGCTGCATTCGGGCGGAAGGCGGGGTACACCCTGGACAAGTTCCAACCTCATCGCAGATAGACTGACAACATTCTCTTATTATTATACTCAAATGACAGCAGTCATTTCCATGAGAATATTTTCTAATATAAGTGTTTAGGCCCACTTACAATGACAATAACAAAAAAAAATTTTTTTCATGAACTGTGTACTTGTATTGTTTGTCTGGGTGGAGGTCCTGCTTTGGAAATAATGTATACCCCTTTCAGACATTGCATTTAGTTCCCATTAAACCATTCACATGTTGCACAATGAGATGTAAGCAGGTGATCATGTGTACATTCCTGCAACTTCCTGTTTGTAAAAAATATATTTTTATTAGTATTTATTTAATATACTAACAGCATTTCATGATTAATATTTATAAATGAAGATTCCTAATAAATGACACTAAAAATAAGCACACATTTGATTGGTAAATCATAGTGTAACGACCTGGAATGACACTTTATGTGTGGTGTTGGAGTTGTCCGACTTTTTGTGTGGCTGTAAACGCATCACTGGCTAAGTGCCATATGTGCATGTGTTGGCGCAAGTGAGAAAGAGCGAGCGGCTGCTGTTGATATAACAAACTTGCTTTTGGTCTGGTTTGTACTGCAGAAAATGACCACTTTTGCTAGATAGATTTTTTTTTACTAATGTTTTGGTGATGTGTTTATGGCCGACAGTAAAGAGTTTTGCTCAGTAAAGTGATGGATGGAATTCATGTCCTCAAAGCCTCTCGACAGACGTTACAATATTTGAACAATGATGACGAAAACTGTTTTCTCTGTCGTGTCCGTGTGTCGAAAATTGTTATGCGCTTATTTTTTTATTTGATTTTGTGCGTGGCATAGATTTGCCGTGCGCAGAGGACGCTTGAGCAGTGTGCAATTGCACAGGCGCGCGCCTTAGATGGAACGTTGGTGATAATATATATATATATACATGATTACAGTAATGTGGATAATACACTTTACTGTGTGGAACAATTTCCCTTGTGGATCATTAAAGTTTGTCTAAGTCTATTATGCGTCAAATATTTGAAAATCTTAAATTCTTAAAAAAAAAATCAGATGCCAATTTTAATTATTTTACGGTTTTCTACTGCTCCTACAGGAATCTACCGCTTGCCATCGCCATCTCCATGCCCATCGTGACCATCATCTACCTGCTGACCAACGTGGCGTACTACGTGGTCCTAGACATGCCATCTCTGCTGGCCAGTGATGCTGTTGCTGTGGTGAGGCGTCAACAATCGCGCTAAATATAGTCCTGCGTGTGTTTGGAATACTTTCAGTCAACATGTGATGGTTTGAACTAAGGGCCTGATCTACTAAAATCCAAAAAAACATGTGCCAAATTGTGTTTGCAAAGTAAAAAAAAAAAATGCACATACTATTAGTGGGCGTGTGGCATGATCTACTAAGACTGCCTGTACAATTGATACAGACAGTCCTATTTAAATGAGGTTTTTGCATTTATTTATATATACACACATATATATACACACACACACATATATATATATATATATATATATATATATATATATATATATATATATATATATATATATATATATATATATATATATATGTATATATATATATATATATATATATATATATGTCTTAATAAGGTTATCCAAAAAATAGTGCTCGATACCGTAGTAGAGCGCAATATATGTATGTGTGGGAAAAAAATCACAAGACTATTTCATCTCTACAGGCCTGTTTCATGAGGGGGGGTACCCTCAATCATCAGGAGATTTTAATGGGAGCATTCGCATACCATGGTTTATATAGGGCACAGAGTGGGTGGGTACAGGCTGGTGTAGGGGCGTGGTGATTGGCTCATGTGTTACCTAGGAGGTGTTTCCGTCTATGGCGGCATGCTGTTACAATTTCGCTGCGCTTGTTGAGGGATGACAGGTCTGGACGGTAAATAATAAACAGTTTCTCTTTCAAGCATAGGTTGCATCTTTTATTACCACTATTGTAAGGTGTGCTGGATGCAAGAATTTGCCATGTTATTGAATATTCAACATTATTGTCTTTGAGGTTCCAAATGTGTTTGCTGAGTTCTGTGTTATTTCGCAGGTTTTGGTTCCTGAAAGAAGCCTTGTGGTTGTTCCATCTGGTTTTGAATTCTCCCTCGGTTAATCCTACATATGTGTCGGATGTGTTAATGTCCTTGCGTATTACCTTAGATTGGTAGACAACTGATGTTTGTAAGCACCCCCGTTGAGAGGGCAATCAGGTTTCTTTCGACAGTTACAGCCTTTGTTGGTTTTGGAGTCGCTCTGTCCGGGGGTCGACGGCTCATTTGCAATTGTTTTGTTGTGGTTTGAGATGATTTGTCGTATATTGTTCATGCAGCTGTAGCTCAATTTAATGTTGTTCTTGTTGAATACTTTTCTTAGGGTGTTGTCTTTGGGAAAGTGTTTGTCAATCAGATTGAGGAATTTGTGTCCAATGTTAGTTGAGACGTTTTTGCTGTATGGGGGGTTGTACCAGATGATGTCGTTTCGTTTTCTGTCACCCTCACCTATGAACCCACGCCAGGAAACCAGCCAAAAAAGAACAGAAAACGAAACGACATCATCTGGTACAACCCCCCATACAGCAAAAACGTCTCAACTAACATTGGACACAAATTCCTCAATCTGATTGACAAACACTTTCCCAAAGACAACACCCTAAGAAAAGTATTCAACAAGAACAACATTAAATTGAGCTACAGCTGCATGAACAATATACGACAAATCATCTCAAACCACAACAAAACAATTGCAAATGAGCCGTCGACCCCCGGACAGAGCGACTCCAAAACCAACAAAGGCTGTAACTGTCGAAAGAAACCTGATTGCCCTCTCAACGGGGGGTGCTTACAAACATCAGTTGTCTACCAATCTAAGGTAATACGCAAGGACATTAACACATCCGACACATATGTAGGATTAACCGAGGGAGAATTCAAAACCAGATGGAACAACCACAAGGCTTCTTTCAGGAACCAAAACCTGCGAAATACCACAGAACTCAGCAAACACATTTGGAACCTCAAAGACAATAATGTTGAATATTCAATAACATGGCAAATTCTTGCATCCAGCACACCTTACAATAGTGGTAATAAAAGATGCAACCTATGCTTGAAAGAGAAACTGTTTATTATTTACCATCCAGACCTGTCATCCCTCAACAAGCGCAGCGAAATTGTAACAGCATGCCGCCATAGACGGAAACACCTCCTAGGTAACACATGAGCCAATCACCACGCCCCTACACCAGCCTGTACCCACCCACTCTGTGCCCTATATAAACCATGGTATGCGAATGCTTCCATTAAAATCTCCTGATGATTGAGGGTACCCCCCCTCATGAAACAGGCCTGTAGAGATGAAATAGTCTTGTGATTTTTTTCCCACACATACATATATATATATATATATATATATATATATATATATATATATATATATATATATATATATATATATATATATATATATATATATATATATATATATATATATATATCCTGCGATGAGGTGGCGACTTGTCCAGGGTGTACACCGCCTTCCGCCCGATTGTAGCTGAGATAGGCTCCAGCACCCCCCGCGACCCCGAAGGGAATAAGCGGTAGAAAATGGATGGATGTATATATATATATATATATCCATCCATCCATTTTCTACCGCTTATTCCCTTCGGGGTCGCGGGGAGCGCTGGAGCCTATCTCAGCTACAATCGGGCGGAAGGCGGGGTACACCCTGGACAAGTCGCCATCTCATTGGCACCTCATCGCAGTATATATATATGTATATATATATACATATATATATATCAGAATCAGAATCAGAATCAGCTTTATTGTCATTACGCAGGGTAACGAGATTGAGGCCATTCCATACAGTGCGATGTGTGCATGCTAGAAAAACAATGTGTAAATATATAAAAATATAAAAAATAGGTGTGAAGTGAATATATACATAAAAAAAAACAGAGTGGTTGGTGGAATGGAATATATACATATATATATATATATATATATGTGTATATATATATATGTATATATTTATATGTATGTATGTATATATGTGTGTATATATATATATATATATATATGTATATATATATACAGTATATATATGTATATATATATGTGTATATATATATATATATATATATATACATATATATATATATATATATACTAGGGGTGTGGGAAAAATCGTTTCGAATTCGAATCGCGATTCTCACGATGTGCGATTCAGAATCGATTCGAATCGCGATTGTCACGATGTGTGATTCAGAATCGATTCTCTTTTTTTTTTAAATTTATTTATTTATTTATTTATTTTTTTTAATTTTTATTTTTTTATTTTTTTATTTTTTTTATTTTTATTTTTATTTTATTTTTTATTATTCAATCCAACAAAACAATACACAGCAATACCATAACAATGCAATCCAATTCCAAAATCAAACCCGACCCAGCAACACTCAGAACAGCAATAAACAGAGCAATTGAGAGGAGACATAAACACGACACAGAACAAACCAAAAGTAGTGAAACAAAAATGAATATTATCCACAACAGTATCAATATTAGTTACAATTTCAACATAGCAGTGATTAAAAATCCCTCATTGACATTATCATTAGACATTTATAAAAAATAAAAAAAAAGAACAATAGTGTCACAGTGGCTTACACTTGCATCGCATCTCATAAGCTTGACAACACACTGTGTCCAATATTTTCACGAAGATAAAATAAGTCATATTTTTGGTTCATTTAATAGTTAAAACAAATTTACATTATTGCAATCAGTTGATAAAACATTGTCCTTTACAATTATAAAAGCTTTTTACAAAAATCTTCTACTCTGCTTGCATGTCAGCAGACTGGGGTAGATCCTGCTGAAATCCTATGTATTGAATGAATAGAGAATCATTTTGAATCGGGAAAATATCGTTTTTTAACTGAGAATCGCGTTGAATTGAAAAAAATCGATTTTGAATCGAATCGTGACCCCAAGAATCGATATTGAATCGAATCGTGGGACACCCAAAGATTCGCAGCCGTAATATATACGTATATATATATATATATATATATACATACATACATACATACATACATACATACATACATGCATATACATACATTACCGTTTTTCCATTTACAGTAATACACTGTAAAACAACAACCATGGCAACAACAACAACAACAAAACAACTGGCATCTGGGTCGCCAGAATTTTACTATAAAATAACAATGGTAGTGGTTTTTCAATTTACAGTAACATGCTGTAAAATCTACCGTAAATGTTATTGTAACATCTACTGTCATTTTTGCAATTTGATGGATGATTTGCTTTGACATCACAAGTCAAGTAGATATCTAAGTATTAATTTTTATTTTTACAAAACCATTTTTTGGAAAGTATTATAATGATATTTGTTGAAATATTGGATAATATTAAAGTTTAGAATATATGCAATTTCATGCAGTACATTTTTTTTGTATCTGTCAAAAAAGAAAGAATAATACATTTAGTCAGAAAAGATAAGGTATGTTATTGACGCATATTGTTTCCAGGCGTTCGCTGGCCATATAAAGTGATCCGACAGCTTTAAAATGATAAAATGCCATTGCTGAATAGTAAAAAATGTTAATATAGAAATAAAAAAATCAGATTGCAATTTTTTTTAAATTTCTGACAGTCTAAATATGTTGCTATGCACACAGACAGAATATTCTTCCTCTGAATCATCTGTGTTTGCAGGCCAAACACCTCCTCTCTATCACCATTTGTGCGTAACTGTGCCAGTTTGCAAACATAATTAAAACGTGCTAAATATAGATGCAAATGAGCCGTCGCAGAACATATTTATCCTTGATAAATCACATTGCGAGTGCTCAATGATTATATTTGCATCAGCGTATATTCTGCATATTTATGAAGACAAAAATGCTAAATGGATTGCGCTCTACATTTACTCTGTTACATTTACTTAAGTAACTTATTGGATACGTTGTATTTGTCAGAGTAGTTTTAATGTAACATACTTTTTAGTTTTACTTGAGTATTTTTGAGAAGAAGAAACGCTACTTTACTCCGTTACATTGAATTTCATTCCGATCGTTACGTTTATTTATATCGCAATTATTTATAATTATCGATTAAGGCTTGCAAAGATGTATTATTATTATATCTCAGGGACCCTGCTTCCGGCAGGCACTGTCACATGACTCTGTTTGACCAATCCAACGTAAGCAGTCGTGATTCCATTTCACCAATAAATGTGAAGCTGAAATAGGTCAGTAAGGATATGATAAAATAGAGACATACTGTCTTGTTTTATATATGATTTATTTATGATTTTAAATTTTTACAACAACACGTGTACAGTAATATATATTGAAATGTTTGCAACGTAAAGGCCCACAAAACACCACATAAAACAGGGGGAAGGAAACAAAGAACAAGACACATTTCAATTGGACTAATATCAATAATTAGAGGAAAAAAGAGAAATATATATATATATATATACATACACACACACAAACACCAATAAAGTTAAGTATTATGAAAAAAAAAAAATATATATATATGTATATACAGGTAAAAGCCAGTAAATTAGAATATTTTGAAAAACTTGATTTATTTCAGTAATTGCATTCAAAAGGTGTAACTTGTACATTATATTTATTCATTGCACACAGACTGATGCATTCAAATGTTTATTTCATTTAATTTTGATGATTTGAAGTGGCAACAAATGAAAATCCAAAATTCCGTGTTTTACAAAATTAGAATATTACTTAAGGCTAATACAAAAAAGGGATTTTTAGAAATGTTGGCCAACTGAAAAGTATGAAAATGAAAAATATGAGCATGTACAATACTCAATACTTGGTTGGAGCTCCTTTTGCCTCAATTACTGCGTTAATGCGGCGTGGCATGGAGTCGATGAGTTTCTGGCACTGCTCAGGTGTTATGAGAGCCCAGGTTGCTCTGATAGTGGCCTTCAACTCTTCTGCGTTTTTGGGTCTGGCCAATTTAGAACAGAAATACCATGGTCCGTAAACCAGGCACGGGTAGATTTTGCGCTGTGTGCAGGCGCCAAGTCCTGTTGGAACTTGAAATCTCCATCTCCATAGAGCAGGTCAGCAGCAGGAAGCATGAAGTGCTCTAAAACTTGCTGGTAGACGGCTGCATTGACCCTGGATCTCAGGAAACAGAGTGGACCGACACCAGCAGATGACATGGCACCCCAAACCATCACTGATGGTGGAAACTTTACACTAGACTTCAGGCAACGTGGATCCTGTGCCTCTCCTGTCTTCCTCCAGACTCTGGGACCTCGATTTCCAAAGGAAATGCAACATTTGCATGGTTGGGTGATGGTTTGGGGTGCCATGTCATCTGCTGGTGTCGGTCCACTCTGTTTCCTGAGATCCAGGGTCAACGCAGCCGTCTACCAGCAAGCTTTAGAGCACTTCATGCTTCCTGCTGCTGACCTGCTCTATGGAGATGGAGATTTCAAGTTCCAACAGGACTTGGCGCCTGCACACAGCGCAAAATCTACCCGTGCCTGGTTTACGGACCATGGTATTTCTGTTCTAAATTGGCCCGCCAACTCCCCTGACCTTAGCCCCATAGAAAATCTGTGGGGTATTGTGAAAAGGAAGATGCAGAATGCCAGACCCAAAAACGCAGAAGAGTTGAAGGCCACTATCAGAGCAACCTGGGCTCTCATAACACCTGAGCAGTGCCAGAAACTCATCGACTCCATGCCACGCCGCATTAACGCAGTAATTGAGGCAAAAGGAGCTCCAACCAAGTATTGAGTATTGTACATGCTCATATTTTTCATTTTCATACTTTTCAGTTGGCCAACATTTCTAAAAATCCCTTTTTTGTATTAGCCTTAAGTAATATTCTAATTTTGTGACACACGGAATTTTGGATTTTCATTTGTTGCCACTTCAAATCATCAAAATTAAATGAAATAAACATTTGAATGCATCAGTCTGTGTGCAATGAATAAATAAAATGTACAAGTTACACCTTTTGAATGCAATTACTGAAATAAATCAAGTTTTTCAAAATATTCTAATTTACTGGCTTTTACCTGTATATATATATATATATATTAGTTCCAAGGCATGGTAGTGGCACACATTAATTTAATTATATTATTGCTTTAGTAGGTTTTTTTTCTTTTCTTGGGGTTTATGTGTGTATGTACAGTACAGGCCAAAAGTTTGGACACACCTTCTCATTCAATGCGTTTTCTTTATTTTCTTGACTATTTACATTGTAGATTGTCACTGAAGGCATCAAAACTATGAATGAACACATGTGGAGTCATGCACTTACTGTACTTACTTCCACTCTTGGCATTCTCTCGGTGAGCTTCAAGCACACCTGTGAAGAGAAAACCATTTCAGGTGACTACCTCTTGAAGCTCATCGAGAGAATGCCAAGAGAGTGCGGAAAAGTGTTTAGAGCAAAGGGTGGCTATTTTGAAGAAAGTAGAACACAAAACCTTTTTCAGTTAATTCACCTTTTTTGTTAAGTACATAACTCCACATGTGTTCATTCATAGTTTTGATGCCTTCAGTGACAATCTACAATGTAAATAGTCATGAAAATAAAGAAAATGCATTGAATGAGAAGGTGTGTCCAAGCTTTTGGCATGTACTGTATATACACACATACATACATACCGTATTTTTCGGAGTATAAGTCGCACCGGAGTATAAGTCGCACCTGCCGAAAATGCATAATAAAGAAGGAAAAAAAACATACTGTATATAAGTCGCACTGGAGCCCGGCCAAACTATGAAAAAAACTGCGACTTATATTCCGAAAAATACAGTACATACATAAACCCCAAGAAAAAAAAAACCCTACTAAAGTAATAATATAATTAAATGAATGTGTGCCACTACCATGCCTTGGAACGTGTAATGTTAAGCAAATAAACTGAGAATTTTAGGTTGATCAGTGGGGTGCGCCTAAACAGTAGCGACATCATCCAGGCTCAAGGAATCAACATGTGCCATATTTTGGTAAACTTTTAGTAAACTTTGCATCAGAGCCCCAAAGGCAGTGCCTTATCTTTTCCAACTTCATCTCTTATGCACGTTGAGTGAGAGGGGGACTGGGATTGCAGGTGGAAGTTGTTCAGCAGTCCGGGGGTCTCTGTTGTGGTATTTTAGGCTTAATAATGCGCCACACATTTTCAATGGGAGACAGGTCTGGACGACAGGCAGGCCAGTCTAGTACCCGCACTCTTTTACTATGAAGCCACGTTGATGTAACACGTGGCTTGGCATTGTCTTGCTGAAATAAGCAGGGGCGTCCATGGTAGCGTTGCTTGGATGGCAACATATGTTGCTCCAAAACCTGTATGTACCTTTCAGCATTAATGGCGCCTTCACAGATGTGTAAGTTACCCATGTCTTGGGCACTAATACACCCCCATACCATCACACATGCTGGCTTTTCACCTTTGCGCCTATAACAATCCGGATGTTTTTTTTCCTCTTTGTTCCGGAGGACGCAACATCCACAGTTTCCAAAAACAATTTGAAATGTGGACTTGTCAGACCAAAGAACATTTTTACACTTTGCATCAGTCCATCTTAGATGAGCTCAGGCCCAGCGAAGCCGGTGGTGTTTTTGGGTGTTGTTGATAAAGGGCCTTCGCTTTGCATAGTAGAGTTTTAACTTGCACTTAGCTACCAACTGTAGTTACTGACAGTGGTTTTCTGAAGTGTACCTGAACCTTTGTGGTGATATCCTTTACACACTGATGTCGATTTTTGACGCAGTGCCGCCTGAGGGATCGAAGGTTACGGACATTCAATGTTGGTTTTCGGCCTTGCAGTGATTTCTCCAGATCCTCTGAACCTTTTGATGACTTTACGGACCGTAGATGGTGAAATCCATAAATTCCTTGCAATAGCTCATTGAGAAATGTTGTTCTTGAACTGTTTGACAATTTGCTCACGCATTTGTTCCCAAAGTGATGACCCTCGCCCCATCCTTGTTTGTGAATGACTGAGCATTTCATGGAGCTCAGGCCCAGCGAAGCCGACGGTGTTTCTGGGTGTTGTTGATAAACGTTTTTTGCCTTGCATAGGAGAGTTTTAACTTGCACTTACAAATGTAGCGACCAACTGTAGTTACTGACAGTGGATTTCTGAAGTGTTCCTGAGCCCATGTGGTGATATCCTTTACACACTGATGTCGCTTGTTGATGCAGTACAGCCTGAGGGATCGAAGGTCACAGGCTTAGCTGCTTACGTGCAGTGATTTCTCCAGATTCTCTGAACCCTTTGATGATATTACGGACCGTAGATGGTGAAATCCCTAAATTCCTTACAATAGCTGGTTGAGAAAGGTTTTTCTTAAACTGTTCAACAATTTGCTCAGGCATTTGTTGACAAAGTGGTGACCCTCGCCCCGTCCTTGTTTGTGAATGACTGAGCATTTCATGGACTATACTTTTATACACAATCATGGCACCCACCTGTTCCTAATTTGCCTGTTCACCTGTGGGATGTTACAAATAAGTGTTTGATGAGCATTTCTCAACTTTATCAGTATTTATTGCCACCTTTCCCAACTTCTTTGTCACGTGTTGCTGGCATCAAATTCTAAAGTTAATGATTATTTGCAAATGTTTATCAGTTTGAACATCAAATATGTTGTCTTTGTAGCATATTCAACTGAATATGGGTTGACAAGGATTTGCAAATCATTGTATTCCGTTTATATTTACATCTAACACAATTTCCCAACTCATATGGAAACGGGGTTTGTAAGTTGAAAAGGATTTGCAAATCATTGTATTCTGTTTTTTTTTTTACGATTTACACAACGTGCCAACTTCACTGGTTTTGGGTTTTGTATATTCCACCTTGACTTTCCACTCTGCATTGACCTCAAGGCAGATTTGAGTTCTTCAGGGGTCAGAGGTCCATCCAGTCAGGCAGACTTTCTAGGGTCAATAATTGGGATCTTTAGCGACTTTAAGAACATTTGGTAGTGTGACTCGTATAGGGCTTGATTGATTATTGATTATTTTAGTTACTGGATCAACGGATATCACAGTACCAGTCGAATTTGCTGGGTTTGTCACCTGATTTGTAAAAATGTAAGCGTATTCTTAGTAATGCTGCTGATGCCATGATATCAAATTCTGCTTTTTTAGTGAGTAATTCTTTAAGTAGACCAGCATCAGGTGATATCGCACGTCTATCCTGCAACTCTGTGATGCTTTTTGATAGATGCCCTCTCTTTTCATTAGCAGTCTTTCTTGTGTAGGCAGATTAGGAAAGTTCCTACCCATGAAGATAAGCCTTGCATGCCTCCCAAATTGTTGATGCGGACACCTCTTCACTCGCGTTGGTTGAGGTGAACAAGTCGATACTGTTATTAATAGACGTAATAAATCTGACTCACGGAGCAAAGAGGGAATGAAGCGCCAGGGTGAGTGTGACATATTGGCCTGCTTGGGAGGGAGATGTCCACAACAACCGTTGCATGATCAGAAATAACTATTGAACCATACACTGCAAAAAGTCAGTGTTCAAAAACAAGGAAAAAAAATAATTAGGAGTATTTTATTTGAACTAAGCAATATTATCTGCCAATAGAACAAGAAAATTTGGCTGGTCAAGACTTTCCAAAACAAGTACAATTAGCTAACCTCAATGAACCCAAAAATATCTTAAAATAAGTGTCAGAGTATGTTGGTGACGAACCACAAGATGCAGAGATGACGGCAGGCATTGAGCGAGAAAACATGATTTAATACTATAGCAAAAAAACAAACAAAAGGGTACAAACAAAAGGCGCGCACAAGGCGGAGAACAAACTTGGCTATGAACTAAAATAGCACAAAGGCTAACTGTCGACAAGAAACAAAAACACTTACTGTGACACGAAGGAACTATGACATGAGCAGAGTGAACAAAAGTAGACAGAGCTACTATTATGACTGGTAGTAGAGACATCGACAACGACAATAATCCAGCAGTGACTGGAGGGTAGGGCAGGTATAAATAGCAGCTGGCTGATTGGCACCAGGTGTGGCCAGGTGCCAATCAGCCACAGCTGAGTGGACACAGCACTCAGGGAGACAAACAGGAAACAGAACCAAAACCAGAGCGCTGACAGGAAATACTACACACACACAGAGGAAAAACTAAAACACAACCAAACTGTCAGGGGCAAGCCTGACAATAAGTATAATATCACTAATAACAAGTGCACTTTTCTTGATAGAAAAAAAAAAAAAAGAGTCCTTTTTTCTCAATATGTTGAGAAATATTCTTTAATTAAGTAAATGCAAGTGCCATTATCTTGACATCATATGCGCTCGGCATAACATTTCTGGAAACCAGCAAACTAATACTAAAAACTAGTTTATTTTTCTTAATGGAAAGGAAGCAGTTAAGAATATATTTCTTAACTGCGAGAGATAATTTGGGAGCAAAACCCTTAAAACAAGTAAAACACTAACATAAAATTGTCACGACTGGGACTGTGGCGTGGTTTGTTCTCCCGAGGTGCAAAAGATTTGGACCAGATGTGGCGTGAAGGGGAATACATGATTTATTTTAACACTCAAAAAAAACAAACAAACAAAAGGCGCTCACAGTGGAGGTACAAAACTTGGCTATAAACACAAAACTTGCACAAAGGCAGAAACTATGAACAATGAAACAAAAACACTAACTGTGGCATTAATAAACAAAAACGTACTTGGACGTGGCATGAAGTGCGCAGAGGTAAACAGATTGTGACAGGGGTATGAATCCGGATGTCGCCAGACGACAAACTGAAAACAATGAACTTAAATACTAGTGACATGATTAGTGAAAACAGGTGCGTGACTCACAACGTGAAACAGGTGCGTGACATGACAGGTGGAAACTAATGGTTGCTATGGTGACAAACAAGAGTGCACAATGAGTCCAAACATGGAACAGGTGAAACTAATGGGTAACTATGGAAACAAGACAAGGGAGTGAAAAGCCAGAAACTAAAGAGTCCAATAACTAAACAAAACAAAACATGACTAAACAAAACATGATTACACAGACATGACAAACATCTGCTTAGTGAGAAGAATGATCTTATCAGACAAAAAATAAGCAAATATCACCCTTATTTGAGATATTTAATCTTACTTAGATTTCAGTTTTTACAGTGTAAGAGCAAGAGCAGACAGAAGCTATTAGTCTATTGAAGGGTTGTACGGTATACCGGTACTAGTATAGTATCGCGGTACTAATAAATCAAAAACGGTACTATACTTTATTTGAAAAGTACCAGTTCTCCATATTTTTTTTTTTTACAAGACCGTTTGGCAGCACACAATCACAGAGTACTTACAAGCAGACACTACTGTTGTCCCGATACCAATATTTTGTTACCGATACCGGCACCAAAATATATTTCGATAATTTTCGGTACTTTTCGGTACTTTTCTAAATAAAGGGGAACACAAAAAAAGGCATTATTGGCTTTATTTTAACAAAAAATGTTAGGGTAAATGAAACATATGTTTCTTATTGCAAATTTTGTCCTTAAATAAAATAGTGAACATACAAGATAACTTGTATTTAGTAATCAAACAAAGGCTCCTAATTTAGTTGCTGACATATGCAGTAACATATTGTGTCATTTATCATTCTATTATTTTCTCAACATTATTAAGTGATAGAAAATGGAATATTAATCTACTTGTTTATTTACTGTTAATATCTGCTTATTTCCTCTTCTAACATGTTCTATCTACACTTCTGTTAAAACGTAATAATCACTTATTCTTCTGTTGCATTAGTTTTGGATGATACCATAAATTTAGGTATCAAATCCGATACCAAGTAGTTACAGGATCATCATACATTGGTCATAGTCAAAGTCCTCATGTGTCCAGGGACATATTTCCTGCGTTTAACTGTGGAGGTTGCTCTCCCGTGGGTCCTCCAGACCACCAAGCATCGACATGAGATCTCGGGTTTCAGGATGTTATATGGGTTTATTTTCAGGGTTTTCCATTCTTTTGCTTTTTAGCACAATGTCTGTCTCTCTGGGTTCGTGTCTGTGTCGCTCTCGCTCCAGTTCCAACCACTCTCTCCTACCGGCTGCTGCCTTTTAACAGAGCGACAGGTGATTAGATAAACAGGCCCAAGTGGGCCATCTACACACCTGTCGCTGATCTCGAAGCCGGTCCTGGCACACCCCGCTTTGCTGCAGGTCCGCAGGCCACGCCCCCCTCCACAATAACATACATTAAAAAAAAAAAAAAAATAGATTTTGTGATGCTAAAAAATATCGATGTAATCATGGTAGTATCGACTAGATACGCTCCTGTACTTGGGATCATTACAGTGGATGTTAGGTGGCAATTGTTTACATTCAGGAATGACGTCATTAGCCGTGACGCCTGTGAGCTATGGTGTGTAGTAAAGCATGTTTAGCTATTCCTCGTCCTGCAGGGATGATACTTGTAAGAAACGTACTTTGTTTGTCGCCATGGAGGCGAGGATTAGTGATTTAGAAGTAGCTAAAACACTACCAACTGCGGGTGGACTTCAGCCGCTAATTAGCTAGCCATGTCTTAAAGCACCTCTTCCTGAGGGCGTTTCAGTGTTATAACTTCACCTTTATCGTTAGTTTTTAAGCCAAAATGCGTCCGTTCTCCCTTTTCTGTATACACAGTGTCTGCTTGTAAGTACTCTGTGTGCGTGCGCTGCCGAACATGCTCCTCTGCTCGTAAACTAGCAATGTCATGACGTGATGATGACGGGGAAGCGGGGGCATGGGGGAACGTTTTAGAAGCGGTACAGTACCGAATATGATTCATTAGTATCACGGTACTATACCGTATAACCAGAGGTGGGTAGTAACGCGCTACATTTACTCCGTTACATCTACTTGAGTAACCTTTGGGATAAATTGTACTTCTAAGAGTAGTTTTAATGCAACATACTTTTACTTTTACTTGAGTATATTTATAGAGAAGAAACGCTACTTTTACTCCGCTACTTTTATCTACATTCAGCTCGCTACTCGCTACTAATTTTTATCGATCTGTTAATGCA
Source organism: Nerophis lumbriciformis (assembly GCF_033978685.3). Taxonomy (NCBI): domain Eukaryota; kingdom Metazoa; phylum Chordata; class Actinopteri; order Syngnathiformes; family Syngnathidae; genus Nerophis; species Nerophis lumbriciformis. The sequence continues at coordinate 12,466,746 of NC_084550.2, read as the reverse complement.
CGCTTTGTTTGTTTTGGTCTGTCAGACAGACCTTCGTAGTGCCTGTGTTTCAACAAATACAGTCACTGGTGACGTTCACTCCGTTCCACCAATCAGATGCAATCACTGGTGACGTTGGACCAATCAAACAGAGCCAGGCGGTCACATGACCTGACTTAAACAAGTTGAAAAACTTATTGGGGTGTTACCATTTAGTGGTCAATTGTACGGAATATGTACTGTACTATGCAATCTACTAATACAAGTTTCAATCAATCAATCAAAAGTGTGAAGGAAAAAAGACCCTTTTTTATTTCAACCGTGCATCCCGTCAAAAGCCTAAAGACTGACTGCACAGTTCCTGTCTTCACAATAAAAGTGCCGCTCCATCGCGCCTGCGCTTTCAAAATAAGAGTCTCCGAAAGCCAGCGCAAACAAGCTTGCAAGCTACGGAGTTTGCCGCCAATGTATTTCTTGTAAAGTGTATGAAAACGGCCCTGCGATGAGGTGGCGACTTGTCCAGGGTGTACCCCGCCTTCCGCCCGATTGTAGCTGAGATAGGCTTCAGCGCCCCCCCCCCCCCCCCGCGACCCCAAAGGGAATAAGCGGTAGAAAATGGATGGATGGATGTATGAAAACGAATATGGAAGCTGGACAAATAAGATGCCAAAAACCAACCACTTTCATGTGGTATTAGACAGAAAGGAGGAACCTTTTTTATCAGCACTACTGTCTGATTTCAATCAATGCAAGTCATCAGAATCAGGTAATACACCAACTTATATTCTTGTCTTCATGAAAGAAAGGAATCTATATGTGTTAAACATGCATGTATATTCATTAAAACACCTTTAACATGTAAACAAAAACGGCAAAATAAATAAATATAAATTATATACTGTATATATCAATGTATGTATGTATATATATATATGTGTATATATATATATGTGTGTAAATATATAAATATGTGTGTGTGTGTGTGTGTGTGTATATATATATATATATATATATATATATATATATATATATATATATATATATATATATATATATATGATATGTGTGTGTATGTTACACATCAGTTACTCAGTACTTGAGTAGTTTTTTCACAACATACTTTTTACTTTTACTCAAGTAAATATTTGGGTGACTACTCCTTACTTTTACTTGAGTAATAAATCTCTAAAGTAACAGTACTCTTACTTGAGTACAATTTCTGGCTACTCTACCCACCTCTGCGTATAACCCTATCAGACAAAGTGTTTAGACAGAAAATGGAGAATGGACGCATTTTGGCCTTAAAACTAACGGTAAAGGTGAAGCTATAACACTGAAAGACGTGGCTAGCGAGTTAGCGGCTATAATGACCATCCGCAGTCGGCAGTGTTTTAGCTACTTCTAAATCACTAATCCTCGCCTCCATGGCCATACATAAAGTGAGTTTCTTACAAGTATCATCTCTGCGAGACGAGGAATAGCTAAACATGCTTCACTACACACCGTAGGAGGATACAATAGCTCACTGGTGTCTCAATGTAAACAAACGCCATGGGTGGATCTACACCTGACATCCACTGTAATGATACTAAGTAAAAGAGCGTATCTAGTCGATACAACTATGATTATATCTTATATATTGGGGTGGTATAGCTCGGTTGGTAGAGCGGCTGTGCCAGCGACTTCAGGGTTGCAGGTTCGATTCCCCGCTTCCGCCATCCAAGTCACTGCTTTGTGTCCTTGGGCAAGACACTTTACCCACCTGCTCCCAGTGCCACCCACACGGGTTTAAATGTAACTTAGATATTGGGTTTCACAATGTAAAGCGCTTTGAGTCACTTGAGAAAAGCGCTATATAAATGTAATTCACTTCACTTCACTTATATTGATAATTTTTTTTTAATATTCATTTTATATTCATTAACTCAGGAAATATGTGCCTGGACACACGAAAACTTAAATTATGACTAGAGATGTCAATGTTAGAGATGTCAATGTAAATGCGTTAAAATGTAATATCGGAAATTATCTGTATCGTTTTTTTTATTATCAATATCGGGTTTTTTGGGGTTTTTTTCCGTTTTTTTTAATTAAGTCAACATAAAAAAAACAAGATACACTTACAATTAGTGCACCAACCCAAAAAACCTCCTTCCCCCATTTACACTCATTCACACAAAAGGGTTGTTTCTTTCTGTTATTAATATTCTGGTTCCTACATTATATGTCAATATATATCAATACAGTCTGCAAGGGATACAGTCCGTAAGCACACATGATTGTGCGTGCTGCTGGTCCACTAATAGTACTAACCTTTAACAGTTAATTTGACTAATTTTCATTAATTACTAGTTTCTATGTAACTGTTTTTATATTGTTTTACTTTCTTTTTTATTCAAGAAAATGTTTTTAATTTATTTATCTTATTTTTTATTTTTTTTTTAAATGTACCTTATCTTCACCATACCTGGTTGTCCAAATTAGGCATAAAAATGTGTTAATTCCACGACTGTATATATCGGTTGATATCGGTATCGGTTGATATCGGTATCGGTAATTAAAGAGTTGGACAATATAGGAATATCGGATATCGGCAAAAAGCCATTATCGGACATCCCTAATTATGACCAATGTATGATCCTGTAACTACTTGGTATCGGCTCGATACCTAAATTTGTGGTATCATCCAAACCTAATGTAAAGTATCCAAACAACAGTAGAATAAGTGATTATTACATTTTAACAGAAGTGTAGATAGAACATGTTGAAACAGAAAATAAGCAGAAACTAACAGTAAATGAACAAGAAGATTAATAATCAATTTTTACAGCTTGTCTTTCATAATTTTGACAAAATAATAGAATGAGAAATGGCGCAATATGTTACTGCATACGTCAGCAGCTAAATTAGGAACCTTTGTTTGTTCACTTACTACTAAAAGACAAGTTATATAGTATGTTCACTATTTTATATAAGGACAAACTTGCAATAAGAAACATATGTTTAATGTACTTTAAGAATTTTGTTAAAATAAAGAAAATAATGCCTATACTTGCCAACCTTGAGACCTCCAATTTCGGGAAGTGGGGGGTGGGGGGAGTGGGCGTGGTCGGGGGGCGTGGTTGGGGGCGTGGTTAAGAGGGGAGGAGTATATTTACAGCTAGAATTCACCAAGTCACGTATTTCTTTTATATATATATATATATATATATATATATATATATATATATATATATATATATATATATATATATATATATATATATATATATATATATATATATATAAACCACAACAAAACAATTGCAAATGAGCCGTCGGCCCCCAGACAGAGCGACTCCAAAACGAACAAAGGATGTAACTGTCGAAAGAAACCTGATTGCCCTCTCAACAGGGGGTGCTTACAAACATCAGTTGTCTACCAATCTAAGGTAATACGCAAGGACATTAACACATCCGACACATATGTAGGATTAACCGAGGGAAAATTCAAAACCAGATGGAACAATCACAAGGCTTCTTTCAGGAACAAAAACCTGCGAAATACCACAGAACTCAGCAAACACATTTGGGACCTCAAAGACAATAATGTTGAATATTCAATAACATGGCAAATTCTTGCATCCAGCACACCTTACAATAGTGGTAATAAAAGATGCAACCTATGCTTGAAAGAGAAACTGTTTATTATTTACCGTCCAGACCTGTCATCCCTCAACAAGCGCAGCGAAATTGTAACAACATGCCGCCATAGACGGAAACACCTCCTAGGTAACACATGAGCCAATCACCACGCCCCTAGGCCAGCCTGTACCCACCCACTCTGTGCCCTATATAAACCATGGTATGCGAATGCTCCCATTAAAATCTCCTGATGATTGAGGGTACCCCCCCTCATGAAACAGGCCTGTAGAGATGAAATAGTCTTGTGATTTTTTCCCCACACATACATATATATATATATATATATATATATATATATATATATATATATATATATATATATATATATATAGGAAATACTTGACTTTCAGTGAATTCTAGCTATATATATATATATATATATATATATATATATATATATATATATATATATATATATATATATATATATATATATATATATATATATATATATATATTTATTTTACCATATATATATATATAAGAGAAATACTTGAATTTCAGTGTTCATTTATTTACACACATAACACTCATCTACTCATTGTTGAGTTAAGGGTTGAATTGTCCATCCTTGTTCTATTCTCTGTCACTATTTTTCTAACCATGCTGAACACCCTCTCTGATGATGCATTCTGCTTCGTCTCCTTGTTGTGTGCGCAGTTGTGCACTGCACTCTCTAAAAGCCCTAGATGTTATTGTCACATATGCATGTACAGTAGATGGCAGTATTGTCCTGTTTAAGAGTGTCACAACATTGCTGTTTACGGCAGACCAACTGCTTTACGGTAGACGAAAACGTGACTGCTGTTGCTGTGTGTTGTTGCCGCGCTGGGAGGACGTTAATGAAACTGCCTAACAATAAACCCACATAAGAAACCAAGAACTCGCCCTCGATCTTTCTACAGTTATAACGTGATTGGGCAGGCACGCTGTTTATATTGTGGGAAAGCGGACGTGAAAACAGGCTGTCGACACGTCACTCAGGTCCGCCTGAATTTCGGGAGATTTTCGGGAGAAAATTTGCCCCGGGAGGTTTTCGGGAGAGGCGCTGAATTTCGGGAGTCTCCCGGAAAATCCGGGGTTGGCAAGTATGATAATGCCATTTTTTGTGGTCCCCTTTATTTAGAAAAGTATCGAAAAGTATCGAAAACATTTTGGTATCGGTACCAAAATATTGGTATCGAGACAAACCTAGTCTATTGTCAATAAGAAATAAGTCTATTCAAGAGAAAGTACCATGTCATAAAGACTATAAAAATGGGACCCATTACCTCCGTGCTTGGCACTCAGCATCAAGGGTTGGAATTGGGGGTTAAATCACCAAAAATGATTCCCGGGCGCGGCCACCGCTTCTGCTCACTGCTCCCCTCACCTCCCAGGGGGTGATCAAGGGTGATGGGTCAAATGCAGAGAATAATTTTGCCACACCTAGTTATGTGTGTGACAATTGTTGGTACTTTAAATGTACATGAGAGGAAAAAGGAAAACTGCTTGGCATTAGGGTTAGGGTAAGCGCCAAGGATCTGAAATGCCATACTGCTCCATAAAGGTCTGGATGACTCGGGGTGATTTTGAAGGGTGGGTATTTCTATTAGAAGAGCAGTCTAAGGGAGGGTCGAGGCAGCCATGAAAATCACCTCCAAGGACAAGATGGGTAGAGTTTAAGTTCAGACGGGGAAAAAACTTTTCGAAAAAATTCTTCGTTGTCCCAGTTCGGACAATGAATATTAGCTACAGTCAAATTGTTGCAACCAATGCTTCCCATGACAGTGACCTATGTGCCGTTTGGATCCGATATAACTGTCGACATTGAAAATGGAACAGATTTATGTATGAGAAGGTGGAAAGGTAAAGTTGGGTTGAGAAAGACAATTTTAGCATTCAGTTGTTTAAGCTGATTGTATACTTAGTTTCGTTTAAGGGGGGAATTGACTCCCTGGTTGCAGTGGCCTGTCAGAGCTCATAGCAAAGAGATCATTTATGTGTTATGTACTGTATGCAGGAGGGAGTTGATGGCACAGACACAAGGGGGCGGTATAGCTCTATGAATTGTATTATATATTATAATATATATAATAATCAACAATAATACTATAAATTAAACAGGGGGAAATGGAGTGTGACTCGATCCAAGGTGTGTGTGTGAGGCTATCGTATTTTTCAGACTATAAGTCACAGTTTTTTTCATAGTTTGGCTGGGGGTGCGACTTGTACTCAGGAGCGACTTATGTGTGAAATTATTAACACATTACCGTAAAATATCAAATAATAGTATTTAGCTCATTCACATAAGAGACTAGACCAGGGGTGCTCATTACGTCGATCGCGAGCTATCGGTCGATCGTGGAGGGTGTGTCAGTCGATCACCAGCCAGGCATTAAAAAAATAGTTCTAAAAATGAGCGATCATAAATCTTCACTATGACGTCACTTTCGTCACTTGATTGACATTCACGGCACCCGAGGGTCTTCTGAGATGACGCTGGCTGCCGCCAGCTCATTAAAATTACCGACAGGAATGCGAGAAACACTTTATTTCAACAGACTCTGGCGCCGTGCCTGTCGTCAAAACTCCAAAGACCGACTGCACAGTTGCACAATCAAAGCTCTGCTTCATCCTGCCTACGCTAACAAAATAAGAGTCTCAGAAAGCTGGTGTGCACAAGCTAGCAAGCTACGGAGTTTGCCGACAATGTATTTCTTGTAAAGTGTGTACAAAGGAGTACGGAAGCAGGACAAATAAGATGCCAAAAACCAACCACTTTCATGTGGTATTGGACATAAATGAGGACTTTTTTTCTCCTCCATTCGAAAATGTCTGATTGCTATCAATGCAAGTCATCAGAATCAGGTAATACACCAACTTATATTATTGTCTTCATGAAAGAAAGGAATCTATATGTGTTAAACATGCTTGTATTATCTTTAAACACTTTTAACTTATTAACAATATTAACTATATGTGTTAAACATGCTTGTATTATCATTAAACACCTTTAACTTGTTAACAATATTAACTATATGTGTTAAACATGCTTGTATTAACTTTAAACACCTTTAACTTGTTAACAATATTAACTATATGTATTAAACATACTTGTATTATCATTAAACACCTTTAATTTATTAACAATATTAATTATATGTGTTCAACATGCTTGCATTATCATTAAACACCTTTAACTTGTTAACAAAAACATATATTTCATAAATAAGTAAATATAAATTATATAGATGAATGAGGTACCCTGCCTTCCGCCCGATTGTAGCTGAGATAGGCTCCAGCGCCCCCCGCAACCCCGAAGGGAATAAGTGGTAGAAAATGGATGGATGGATGGAGGTAGATCCCCACGACTTGATCAATTGAAAAGTAGCTCGCCTGCAGAAAAAGTGTGAGCACCCCTGGACTAGACGTATAAGATTTCATGGGATTTAGTGATTAGGAGTGACAGATTGTTTGGTAAACGTATAGCATGTTCTATATGTTATAGTTATTTGAATGACTCTTACCATAATATGTTACGTTAACATACCAGGCACGTTCTCAGTTGGTTATTTATGTGTCATATAATGTACACTTATTCAGCCTGTTTTTCCACTATTCTTTATTTATTTTAAATTGCCTTTCAAATGTCTATTCTTGGTGTTGGGTTTTATCAAATAAATTTCCCCAAAAAATGCGACTTATACTCCAGTGCGACTTACATGTGTTTTTTTCCTTCTTTATTATGCATTTTCGGCAGGTGCGACTTATACTCCGGAGCGACTTATACTCCGAAAAATACGGTATGTGTGTGATTAGCTGTAGTTTTACCAAATGTTGAAACAAGGAGAAGGAACAAGGCAGGAAGGCAGTCCGTGGGGCAGGCAGATGATCCAGGGCGAGAGAGAGGCGTCAGAGTCCGTGTCCATGCGAGGGGTCGAGGATTGAGGGTGGCAGTCCAAAGTCCAAAAGGGAAGTCGAGGCGCATAGCTCGATCACGCGGGGACGAAGGCAGATTGCTGGGGAGGACGACAAGGAAGAACAATGAAACATGGAGGGGAAAACGCAGAGAGAGAGAGAGAGAGAGAGAGAGAGAGCATAAAACTGGGTTATGGGCTTACGGTAGAGAAGACTACGTTCTGGCACAGGATCTCTGGTAGCGGTGGTTTAAGTAGTAATATAAGTCTCGCATCAGAGAGTTCTGATAAAGATTGTAGGTGTTCAAAGGAAATCAAAAGAAGATTAACAATGACCAAAGAATCACTAATTAAACCAAAAAATATGCTGAAGAGCAACCACATTGTTCTCAGCACCAAGATCAAAACGAGACTTTAATATTCCCAATAGCAACTTATGGATGTGAAAGTTGGACACTGAAAAAACAAGACTCACAAAAAATGCTTGCCTTTGAGTTATGGTGTTGGCGCAGAATCTTAAAAATTAGACAGGATCAATAAACAACAGCTAGATTACTTTGGCCATATCATGAGAAGAAACAACAACTTAGGTAAAGACATCATGCTTGGAAAATGTGAGGGGAAATGTCGAAAAGGAAGACAAAGGAAAAGGTGGATGGAAGGAATGACAAAAACAACAGGAATGACATTAGCTTAGCGAGGAGATAGAGTGGTGGAAAGAGCAGAGTGGAGAAGACTGGTGCATGATATCATCCAAGGTCGACATCGACTAAACCTAAGAAGAAGTATAAGTCTCACAAACACACACTAGAAAACACGCAAAAAACGACAAAAAATTCTTCCCCACATCACTCGTTAGCTTAAACCGTGGCCCAGCTGTCTGTATACTGCAAACATAAAAAATATACATTGATGAACAACACATTTAACTTGAAAAATTAGGATACTAACAATATGCTAAAACAATAAATTAAATAGTAATGCAAATAATAATAAATGAAATAAAAAATACAGGTCAAAAGTTTGGACACACCTTCTAATTTCAATGTGTTTTCTTTATTTTCATGACTATTTACATTGTAGATTGTCACTGAAGGCATCAAAACTATGACACCTGTGAAGTGAAAACCCATTTCAGGTGACTACCTCTTGAAGCTCATCGAGAGAATGCCAAGAGTGTGCAAAACAGTAATCAGAAAAAAGGGAAGCTATTTTGAAGAAACTAGAATATAAAACATTTTTGTCAGTTATTTCACCTTTTTTTTGTTAAGTACATAACTCCACATGTGTTCATTCATAGTTTTGATGCCTTCAGTGACAATCTACAATGTAAATAGTCATGAAAATAAAGAAAACACATTGAAATGAGAAGGTGTTTCCAAACGTTTGGCCTGTACTGTATGTATATATAAGGGCAAGATAATTAGAACCATATCTTAAATAAGCTGAAAGCGGGTCAATAAATAGGAAAAGTAAATAAAAAATAAATAAAAATAAATAAAACAAAACTAGTACAAATGAAGCACATTGTAGGAGGATACAATAGCTCATCGGCGTCACAATGTAAACAAACGCCATGGTTGTATCTACACCTGACATCCACTGTAATGATACCAAGTACAAGAGTACTTGGTAGAGTACTACTATGATTACATCAATATTTTTTATCGTCACAAAATCTTTTTTATTTTTTTTATTTATATTATATTCATAAACTCAGGAAATACGACCCTGGACACATGAGGACTTTGAATATGACCAATGCATGATCCTGTAACTACCTGGTATCAGATTAATACCTCAATTTGTGGTATCATCCAAAACTAATGTAAAATATCCAACAACAGAAGAATAAATGATTATTACATTTTAACAGAAGTGTATATAGAACATGTTAAAACAGAAAGTAACCAGATATTAACAGTAAATGAACTAGTAGATTGATAATATTTGTTTACAGCTTGTCTTTTATAATGTTGACAAAATAATAGGTAGATAAATGACACAATATGTTACTGCATATGTCAGCAGACTAATTATGAGCTTTTGTTTGTTTACTTACTACTAAAAGACAAGTTGTCTAGTATGTTCACTATTTTATTTAAGGACAAAATTGTTCTTCAATTGCAATAAGAAACATATGTTTAATGTACCCTAAGATTTTTTGTTAAAATAAAGTCAATAATGCTATTGTTTGTGGTCCCCTTTATTTAGAAAAGTATCGAAATACATTTTTGGTATCGAGACAACCCTACTTTAAATTTACTAACGCTAGCATAACAGCATGTATCTTCTTCTACCGTGTTTACATCTCACAAGGTTAAACAAGCTGAAATGACCACAACCGCCCCCTAGTGTACGAGAAGCACACTGCATATGGCCAACAGTCACATTAGAGATAAGAGCAGACAAACTACAACTTCACATGTAGCTGCAAAAATAGAGTAAACCTAATTATTTGACAAATTAGATGAATTTAGTGCACACAAAACATTCATCCATCCCTTCTGGGGTCACCTCATCACAGGGCCAACACAGATAGACAGACAACATTAATTTTAAAGTCATGTTGATAGTAGACTAATATAACTAATATAGACACTTACTTTATGTGTTGCCTTCATTATAACACTTATATAAGACTGGTAAAGTCATTTTGAAAGTAGGCTAATATAACTAATAGAGACACTTACATCATGTGTTGCCTTCATTATAACACTTATATACGACTTTCAAAGTCATGTTGATAGTAGGCTAATATAACTAATATAGACACTTACTTCATGTGTTGCCTTCATTATAACACTTATATAAGACTGGTAAAGTCATTTTGAAAGTAGGCTAATATAACTAATAGAGACACTTACATCATGTGTTGCCTTCATTATAACACTTATATACGACTTTCAAAGTCATGTTGATAGTCGGCTAATATAACTAATGTAGACACTTACTTCATGTGTTGCCTTCATTATAACACTTATATAAGACTGGTAAAGTCATTTTGAAAGTAGGCTAATATAACTAATAGAGACACTTACATCATGTGTTGCCTTCATTATAACACTTATATACGACTTTCAAAGTCATGTTGATAGTCGGCTAATACAACTAATGTAGACACTTACTTCATGTGTTGCCTTCATTATAACACTTATATAAGGCTTTACATTTTTTGCGGCTCCAGATAGATTTTTTTTACCTTTTATTTTTGGTCCAGTATGGCTCTTTCAACATTTTGGGTTGTCGACCCCTGTTCTAAAGTAACGGTACTCTTACTTGAGTACAATTTTTGGGTCGTCTAACCACACTGCAAAAAAAAATGAAAGGAAAAAAATTACAAAAATGAGGGGTATTTTACTTGAACTAAGCAAAATTATCTACCAATAGAACAAGAAAATTTGGCTGGTCAAAACTTTCCAAAACAAGTAAATTTAGCTAACCTCAATGAACCCAAAAATACCTTAAAATAAGTATATTCTCACTAATAACAAGTGCACTTTTCTTGGTAGAGAAAACAAATATGAGACCTTTTTTCTCAATATGTTGAAAAATATTCTTAAATGAAGTAAATGCTAGTGCCATTATCTTGACATAATGATGTGCGCTCGGCATTACATTTCTTGAAACCAGCAAACTTTCACTAAAAAACTAGTTTATTTTTCTTAATGGAAAGGCAAAAAGGCAACGCTCAGGCAAATCATATCGTCTAAAAATGCATTTTCCCATCAATAACATGACATCATCGCGCCATCAATTAGTGAGCAAGGAATATATGTATATGTATATATATATATATATATATATATATATATATATATATATATATATATATATATACAGTGGGGCAAATAAGTATTTAGTCAGCCACCAATTGTGCAAGTTCTCCCACTTAAAATGATGACAGAGGTCTGTAATTTTCATCATAGGTACACTTCAACTATGAGAGACAGAATGTGAAAAAAAATCCAGGAATTCACATTGTAGGAATTTTAAAGAATTTATTTGTAAATTATGGTGGAAAATAAGTATTTAGTCAATAACAAAAATTCAACTCAATACTTTGTAATATAACCTTTGTTGGCAATAACAGAGGTCAAACGATTACTATAGGTCTTTACCAGGTTTGCACACACAGTAGCTGGTATTTTGGTCCATTCCTCTTCTCGAGAGCAGTGATGTTTTGGGGCTGTCGCCGAGCAACACAGACTTTCAACTCATTCCACAGATTTTGTATGGGGTTGAGGTATGGAGACTGGCTAGGCCACTCCAGGACTTTCAAATGCTTCTTACGGAGCCACTCCTTCGTTGCCCAGGCGGTGTGTTTGGGATCATTGTCATGCTGGAAGACCCAGCCACGTTTCATCTTCAAAGCTCTCACTGATGGAAGGAGGTTTTGGCTCAAAATCTCACGATACATGGCCCCATTCATTCTTTCCTTAACATGAATCAGTCGGCCTGTCCCCTTAGCAGAAAAACAGCCCCAAAGCATGATGTTTCCACCCCCATGCTTCACAGTAGGTATGGTGTTCTTGGGATGCAACTCAGTATTCTTCTTCCTCCAAACACGACGAGTTGAGTTTATACCAAAAAGTTCTATTTTGGTTTCATCTGACCACATGACATTCTCCCAATCCTCTGCTGTATCATCCATGTGCTCTCTGGCAAACTTCAGACGGGCCTGGACATGCACTGGCTTAAGCAGGGGGACACGTCTGGCACTACAGGATTTGATTCCCTGTCGGCGTAGTGCGTTACTGATGGTAACCTTTGTTACTTTGGTCCCAGCTCTCTGCAGGTCATTCACCAGGTCCCCCCGTGTGGTTCTGGGATTTTTGCTCACCGTTCTCATGATCATTTTGACCCCACGGGATGAGATCTTGCGTGGAGCCCCAGATCGAGGGAGATTATCAGTGGTCTTGTATGTCTTCCATTTTCTGATAATTGCTCCCACAGTTGATTTTTTCACACCAAGCTGCTTGCCTATTGTAGATTCACTCTTCACAGTCTGGTGCAGGTCTACAATTATTTTCCTGGTGTCCTTCGACAGCTCTTTGGTCTTGGCCATAGTGGAGTTTGGAGTTTGACTGTTTGAGGCTGTGGACAGGTGTCTTTTATACAGATAGCGAGTTCAAACAGGTGCCATTAATACAGGTAACAAGTGGAGGACAGAAGAGCTTCTTAAAGAAGAAGTTTCAGGTCTGTGAGAGCCAGAGATCTTCCTTGTTTGAAGTGACCAAATACTTATTTTCCACCATAATTTACAAATAAATTCTTTAAAATTCCTACAATGTGAATTCCTGGATTTTTTTCCCACATTCTGTCTCTCACAGTTGAAGTGTACCTATGATGAAAATTACAGACCTCTGTCATCATTTTATGTTGGAGAACTTACACAATCAGTGGCTGACTAAATACTTTTTTGCCCCACTGTATATATATATATATATATATATATTTTATTTATTTATTTTAGTCCGGCCCCCGGCAAAAACATTTTTTATTGTAATTTGGAATAATTTATCGAAATGTGCATGAACTATTTCTGTTCAAAATTGTTAGAAATGTCACATGTGAAATGCTTAAATATTAACTGTCAGTTTACTGTACTGTGCCAACTGTACTACTATATGAGTACCTATTTTCTATTATTTCATTGAAAATATAACAGCAAAGTCCATTTGGCTGTCATCTGTTTTAATTATGAGACAAAATTGTGTCAAAGTCATGATTTTTTTATTTATTTCATGCTTGAAATAAGAAATGATTACTTTGAAAAAGCAGTTTTATACTTGTGAGTGTTGATGACACAGCTTTGCAACAGTTGATATTCTAGTTTCAAGCATGTTTTACTCAATATAGGTCATCAAATCTCAGCAACAAGCTGTAATATCTTACTGACATCATTTAGGACCAAAACCCTTAAAACAAGTAAAACACTCTAGCAGAAAATCTGCTTCGTGAGAAGAATTATCTTATCAGACGGGAAATAAGCAAATATCACTCTTATTTGAGGTATTTCATTCAGTTTTTGCAGTGCACTTCTGCATTTAAGAGATGCAATCCTCTGCCCATGAGCTGAGTGGATCAGGGCTATCAAGCTTACACGTGTTTTAAAACAGGCAAACCTTCAGTAAGTCAGGTCCTAAGTGTGCAAGATGTGATCCGTTACAGACTTTCGGGGATTCAGTTCTGGGACCTTTCAAATGGATCATCCCGGTATCAGTGGCCATGTCGTGCTATGGAGGACTCAACGCTTCCATCATTGCTGCTTCACGGCGAGTCTCAATCACATAGCCCCCCCGCCACAATAAAAGTGTGAGAAAGCATCTTTTTACAAAGTTCTTTCTTTGCAGGTTGTTCTTCGTGGGTGCTCGAGAGGGTCACCTCCCTGACACCCTGAGTCTGATCCACCTGGAGCGCTGCACGCCCATCCCTGCACTCCTGTTCAACGTGAGAACATTGAGTTGATCTTTTGAAAAATACGCCAATCACAATTTTGGTCGCTCCTTTTGCAGGGTTTAATGGGCCTCATCTTTCTGTGCGTGGAGGATGTGTTCCTGCTCATCAACTATTTCAGCTTCAGCTACTGGCTCTATGTGGGCCTGTCTGTGGCCGGCCTCATCTACCTGCGCTTCACCCAGCCAGACAGACCCAGACCTGTCAAGGTGTTGTGTTTGAATCCTGCCAACAATAACAATTAGAATAACTGCACTCACACAAAAAAAAAACACGCTTGCATGACCGTGTCTGTAGAATACGGACAAAAAATGAACTTACAAACGGCATTATTATACAAAACCCAAAAGCAGTGAAGTTGTCACGTTGTGTAAATGGTAAATAAAAACGGAATACAATGATTTGCATCCCTTTCAACCTATATTCAATTGAATAGACTGCAAAGACAAGATTCTTAATGTTCTAACTGGAAAACGTTGTTATTTTTTTGCAAATATTAGCTCATTTGGAATTCGATGCCTGCAACATGTTTCAAATAAGCTGGCACAAGTGGCAAAAAAGACTGAGAAAGTTGAGGAATGCTCATCAAACACTTATTTGGAACAGCCCACAGGTGAACAGGCTAATTGGGAACAGGTGTGTGCCAGGATTGGGTATAAAAGCAGCTTCCATGAAATGCTCAGTCATTCACAAACAAGGATGGGGCGAGGGTCACCACTTTGTGAACAAATGCGTGAGCAAATCGTCAAACAGTTCAAGCACAACATTTCTCAACGAGCTATTGCAAGGAATTTAGGGATTTCACCATCTACGGTCCGTAATATCATCAAAGCGTTCAGAGAATCTGGAGAAATCACTGCACGTAAGCGATTATATTACGGACCTTCGATCCCTCGGGCGGTACTGCATCAAAAAGTGACATCGGTGTGTAAAGGATATCACCACATGGGCTCAGGAACACTTCAGAAAACCACTGTTAGTAACTACAGTTTCTCGTTACATCTGTAAGTGCAAGTTAAAACTCTACAATGCAAAGTGAAAGCCATTTAACACCCAGAAACGCTGTGCCCGAGTTCTAAGATGGACTGATGCAAAGTGGAAAAGTGTCCTGTGGTCTGACGAGTCCACATTTCAAATTGTTTTTTGGAAACTGTGGACGTCTAAGAAGGACAGAACCATCCGGATTGTTCTAGGCGCAAAGTTGAAAAGCCAGCATCTGTGATGGTATGGGGCATGGGTAATTTACAAATCTGTGAAGACACCATTAATGCTGAAAGGTACATACAGGTTTTGGAGCAACATATGTTGCCATCCAAGCAACGTTATCATGGACGCCCCTGCTTATTTCAGCAAGACAATGCCAAGCCACATGTTACAACAGCGTGGCTTCATAGTAAAAGAGTGCGGGTACTAGACTGGCTTGCCTGTAGTCCAGACCTGTCTCCCATTAAAAATGTGTGGCGCATATGAAGCCTAAAATACCGCAATGGAGAGACTGTTGAGCAACTTAAGCTGTACATCAAGCAAGAATGGGAAATAATTCCACCTGAAAAGCTTAAAAAATAGGTCTCCTCAGTTCTCAAACATTTACTGAGTGTTGTTAAAAGGAAAGGCCATGTAACACAGTGGTAAAGATGCCCCTGTGCCAACTTGTTTGCAATGTGTTGCTGCCATTAAATTCTAAGTTAACGATTATTTGCCCCAAAAAATTAAGTATCTCAGTTCGAACAATAAATATCTTGTCTTTGCAGTCTATTCATTTGAATATAAGTTGAAAAGGATCTGCAAATCATTGTATTCTGTTTTTATTTACAGTTTACACAACGTGCCAACAAAACTGGTTTTGGGTTTTGTACTTCAGTACAAAAACACGTTTTTATTAAGTGTCACTTGAAATTATTGCTGCTTTCACATGGCCACGTGTAACAGTGAATAAAAATTAATGAATGAAAAATGAATATAAACATATATTAATAATTTGCATAGGCAACTGTTTTTGATTTGTATGTTTTACCAGCAGATTGATGGATAACTTGCTTTGAAACCGTGAGTCAAAGTGACAAACATATTTAAGTATTTATTTTTGTTAACCAGAAAATAGTTTGTTACATCTTGTTGCATGAAGTGTAAAACATTTAATTGCATTACATTTTTATGTAAAAATGAAAAGAACAAATACATTTCACCAGAAGGTACTGTATTACCTCCACCCTTTCACGGGCCAGATAAAATGATATGGCGGGCCACATTAAATGATGTAGCAAACAACATTAAATAATGTGTCTGACCACATAAAATGAAGTGGCGGTCCAAGTGAAATAATGTTGCGGAGTCCATAAAATGACCAGGCGGGCTATGTAAAATAAAGTGGGGGAACACATTAAATGAAGAGGCAAGCGACATAAATTAATGTGACAGACCACATAAAATGACATGGTGGGCCACATAAAATAATGTGTCAGACAGCATTAAATTATGTGGCGCGCTACATTAAATAATATTGCGGAACGCATAAAATGACCACGTGGGCCACTTAATATAGATGTAAAATGATGTGGTGGGCCAGTTGAAATAATGTGGCAGACCACACAAGAAATGCCCAGACTGGCCACCATACTGTAAAATAATGTTACTGGCCACATGAAGTAATGTAGTTGACCACATAAAATCACCTGGCGGGCCAGATAAAATAATATGCCGGGCCATGCAAAATAATGTATCAAACCACATAAAATAATTTGGCAGACCACATAAAATGAAGCGGTGGGCCAATGAAATAACGTGGCGGACAACATAAAAATGAGCTGGCGGGACACAGTAAAATAATTTGGCTGGCCACATAAATAATGTTGCAGACCACATAACATAACATGACGGGCCATGTAAAATTACGCGGTGGGCCATGTAAAATAATCTGGCAGACCATTTCAAATGATGTGGCGGGCTACACAAAATAATGGGTCAGACCACATAAAACAACATGGCGGGCCAATGAAATAAGTGGCGAAACACTTCAAATAACAATGTGGGCCACATAAAATAGTGTGGCGGACCACTTTAAATTATGTTACGGGCGAGGTTAAATAACGTGGTGGGCCACAAAAAATTATGTTGCAGACCATAAAAAATTATGTGGCGGGCCACAGAAAACAACAAGGCAGACCAATAAAATATTGTGGCGGACACCATAAAATAACATGGCGGCCACATAAAATGATGTGGCAGGCCAATGAAATTATGTGGCAGGCCACATCAAATAACAATTTGAGCCAGGTAAAATAATGTGTTGCGGGCCAGCTGAAAAAACGTGATGGTACACATAAAATGACCTGGCGGGCAACCATAAAATAATGTGGCAGACCACATAAAATAACAACGTGGGCCACATAAAAAAATGTGGCGGACCACATAAGAAAACAACCTAGGCCTCATAAAATAATGTGACAAAAAACATTAAATGACATGTCGGGGACCATAAATTAATGTGGCGGGACATATAACACATTGTGGCAGGCTACATAAAATAATGTGGTGGGCCACATAAAATGATGTGGCGGGTCACATAAAATAATGTGGCAGACCACATAAAATAACAACGTGGGCCACATAAAAAAATGTGGCGGACCACATAAGAAAACAACCTAGGCCTCATAAAATAATGTGACAAAAAACATTAAATGACATGTCGGGGACCATAAATTAATGTGGCGGGACATATAACACATTGTGGCAGGCTACATAAAATAATGTGGTGGGCCACATAAAATGATGTGGCGGGTCACATAAAATAATGTGGTGGGACACATAAAATGATGTGACGGACCACATAAAATAATGTGGTGGGCAACATAAAATAATGTGGTGGGCCACATAAAATGATGCAGCGGACCACATAAGAAAACAACCTAGGCCTCATAAAATAATGTGGCGAGCGACATTAAATAATGTGACAAAAAACATTGAATGACATGTCGGGGACCATAAATGTGGCGGGACATATAACACATTGTGGCAGTCTACATAAAATAATGTGGTGGGCCCCACAAAATGATATGGCGGAACACATAAAATGATGTGGCGGACCACATTAAATAACGTGGTGGGCCACATAAGAAAACAACCTAGGCCTCATAAAATAATGTGGCGGGCGACATTAAATAATGTGACAAAAAACATTAAATGACATGTCGGGGACCATAAATGTGGCGGGACATATAACACATTGTGGCAGTCTACATAAAATAATGTGGTGGGCCACACAAAATGATATGGCGGAACACATAAAATGATGTGGCGGACCACATTAAATAACGTGGTGGGCCACATAAGAAAACAACCTAGGCCTCATAAAATAATGTGGCGGGCGACATTAAATAATGTGACAAAAAACATTAAATGACATGTCGGGGACCATAAATTATTGTGGCGGGACATATAACACATTGTGGCAAGCTACATAAAATAATGTGGTGGGCCACATAAAATTATGTGCCGGGCCACATAAGATAATGTGGTGGGACACATAAAATGATGTGACGGACCACATAAAATAATGTGGTAGGCAACATAAAATAATGTGTTGGGCCACATAAAATTATGTGGCGGACCACATAAGAAAACAACCTAGGCCTCATAAAATAATGTGGCGGGCGACATTAAATAATGTGACAAAAAACACTAAATGACATGTCGGGGAACATAAATTAATGTGGCGTGACATATAACACATTGTGGCAGGCTACATAAAATAATGTGGTGGGCCACGTAAAATGAAGTGGCGGGTCACGTAAAATAATCTGGTGGACACATAAAATGATGTGACGGACCACATAAAATAATGTGGTGGGCAACATACAAATAATGTGGTGGGCCACATAAAATGATGTGGCGGGACATATATAAAATAACGTGGCGGGCCACATACAATAATGAGGCGGGCCACTTAAAACCATGGCGAGCAACATAAAATTATGTGGTGGGTCATATAAAATCGTGGCGGGCCACATAAAATGAAGTGGCGGGACATATAAAATGATGTGGCGGGACATATAAAATGATGTGGTGGGTCATATAAAATTGTGACGGGCCACATAAATTGATGTGGCGGGCCACGTAAAATGATGTGGCGGGACATATAAAATGATGTGGCGGGACATATAAAATGATGTGGCGGGCCACATAAATTATGTGGTGGGCCACTTAAAATTATGTGGTGGGTCATATAAAATCATGACGGGCCACATACAATGAAGTGGCGGGACATATAAAATGATGTGGCGGGACATATAAAATTATGTGGTGGGTCATATAAAATCGTGGCGGGCCAGGTAAAATGAAGTGGCGGGACATATAAAATGATGTGGTGGGTCATATAAAATTGTGACGGGCCATATAAATTGACGTGGCGGGCCACGTAAAATTATGTGGCGGGACATATAAAATGATGTGGCGGGCCACATAAATTATGTGGTGGGCCACATAAAATTATGTGGTGGGTCATATAAAATCATGACGGGCCACATACAATGAAGTGGCGGGACATATAAAATGATGTGGCGGGACATATAAAATGATGTGGTGGGTCATATAAAATTGTGACGGGCCACATAAATTGATGTGGCGGGCCACGTAAAATTATGTGGCGGGACATATAAAATGATGTGGCGGGCAACATAAATTATGTGGTGGGCCACATAAAATTATGTGGTGGGTATTATAAAATCATGACGGGCCACATACAATGAAGTGGCGGGACATATAAAATGATGTGGCGGGACATATAAAATTATGTGGTGGGTCATATAAAATCGTGGCGGGCCACATAAAATGAAGTGGCGGGACATATAAAATGATGTGGCGGGACATATAAAATGATGTGGTGGGTCATATAAAATTGTGACGGGCCACATAAATTGATGTGGCGGGCCACGTAAAATTATGTGGCGGGACATTTAAAATTATGTGGCGGGACATATAAAATGATGTGGCGGGCCACATAAATTATGTGGTGGGCCACGTAAAATTATGTGGTGGGTCATATAAAATCATGACGGGCCACATACAATGAATTGGCGGGACATATAAAATGATGTGGCGGGACATATAAAATGATGTGGTGGGTCATATAAAATTGTGACGGGCCACATAAATTGACGTGGCGGGCCACGTAAAATTATGTGGCGGGACATATAAAATGATGTGGCGGGACATATAAAATGATGTGGCGGGCCACGTAAATTATGTGGTGGGCCACATAAAATTATGTGGTGGGTCATATAAAATCATGACGGGCCACATACAATGAAGTGGCGGGACTTATAAAATGATGTGGCGGGACATATAAAATTATGTGGTGGGTCATATAAAATCGTGGCGGGCCACATAAAATGAAGTGGCGGGACATATAAAATGATGTGGCGGGACATATAAAATGATGTGGTGGGTCATATAAAATTGTGACGGGCCACATAAATTGATGTGGCGGGCCACATAAAATTATGTGGCGGGACATATAAAATGATGTGGCGGGACATATAAAATGATGTGGCGGGCCACATAAATTATGTGGTGGGCCACATAAAATTATGTGGTGGGCCACATAAAATTATGTGGTGGGTCATATAAAATCATGACGGGCCACATACAATGAAGTGGCGGGACATATAAAATGATGTGGCGGGACATATAAAATGATGTGGTGGGTCATATAAAATCGTGGCGGGCCACGTAAAATGTGATGGGCCACATAAATAATGTGGTAAGTAACAATCTGAACCACATGAAAAAATGTAGTGGGTGACTTTAAATAATGTGAGTAACAACATTAAATGACATGTCGGGCCACTTAAATAATGTGGCGGACCACATAAAACAATGTTTCGATACATCATTTTCAACAATCTATTAACATTTTTTTGAGATTCAATTTTTAAAAGACAATTTTAGGGCCATGTCCGACACTTACTCACTGTGCCCATATGTCAGCAGCCAAGAGGTTGCGCAATCTTTTCTCAGAAAGATGGTATCATCACCATGCATGTAAACGTCACTCAGTAGGAATGTCTCAGTGTTTATCTTCATCAACGCTTCTTCTGGGGGCATGAAGTACAGCTAAAGTAACATCTTATATAAATGTCTAAGTCAGCGTGTGGTGCGGCTGGAATGTGAAACAAACAGTATGCATGCGCGTGTTAAAGTACTCCTTACTACTACTTCTGCATGTATACATACTACATATAATGTACTGCATGTATTCTTCTCTCCGCAGCTGACCTTGTTCTTCCCCTTCGTGTACTGCCTGTGCAGTCTGTTCTTGGTCATCGTCCCGCTGTATGGAGACACCATCAACTCGCTCATAGGCATTGGCATCGCCCTCTCAGGGGTGCCCGTTTACTATGTGGCGATCCACCTGCCTGAGGATAAAAGGCCCAAGTTCTTACGCATCCTGAATAGTAAGTTTCTTCAAATTATTGTGTGTTTTTTTTTTTTTAAATTGCAGATGCTGCGTCTTGTCAGGGCTCCAACTGGATGGCTTGTTTTCCATATATATACATATATATATATATATATATATATATATATATATATATATATATATATATATATACATACACAAACCCCGTTTCCATATGAGTTGGGAAATTGTGTTAGATGTAAATATAAATGGAATACAATGATTTGCAAATCCTTTTCAACCCATATTCAATCGAATGCACTACAAAGACAAGATATTTGATGTTCAAACTCATAAACTTTATTTTTTTTTGCAAATAATAATTAACTTAGAATTTTATGGCTGCAACACGTGCCAAAGTAGTTGGGAAAGGGTATGTTCACCACTGTGTTATATGGCCTTTCCTTTTAACAACACTCAGTAAACATTTGGAAACTGAGGAGACACATTTTTTAAGCTTCTCAGGTGGAATTCTTTCCCATTCTTGCTTGATGTACAGCTCAAGTTGTTCAACAGTCCGGGGGTCTCTGTTGTGGTATTTTAGGCTTTATAATGCGCCACACATTTTCAATGGGAGACAGGTCTGGACTACAGGCAGGCCAGTCTAGTACCCGCACTCTTTTACTATGAAGCCACGTTGATATAACACGTGGCTTGGCATTGTCTTGCTGAAATAAGCTGGGGCGTCCATGGTAACGTTGCTTGGATGGCAACATATGTTGCTCCAAAACCTGTATGTACCTTTCAGCATTAATGAAGCCTTCACAGATGTGTAAGTTACCCATGTCTTGGTACACCCCCATACCATCACAGATGCTGGCTTTTCACCTTTGCGCCTATAACAATCCGGATGGTTCAATTCCTCTTTGGTCCGGAGGACACAGTTTCCAAAAACAATTTGAAATGTGGACTCATCAGACCACAGAACACTTTTCCACTTTGTATCAGTCCATCTTAGATGAGCTCAGGCCCAGCGAAGCCGACTGCGTTTCTGGGTGTTGTTGATTAACGGTTTTCGCCTGGCATAGGAGAGTTTTAACTTGCACTTACAGTTGTAGCGACCAACTGTAGTTACTGACAGTGCGTTTCTGAAGTGTTCCTGAGCCCATGTGGTGATATCCTTTACACACTGATGTCGCTTGTTGATGCAGTACAGCCTGAGGGATCGAAGGTCACGGGCTTAGCTGCTTACATGCAGTGATTTCTCTAGATTCTCTGAACCCTTTGATGATATTACGGACCGTAGATGGTGAAATCCCTAAATTCCTTGCAATATAGCTGGTTGAGAAAGGTTTTTCTTAAACTGTTCAACAATTTGCTCACGCATTTGTTGACAAAGTGGTGACCCTCGCCCCATCCTTGTTTGTGAATGACTGAGCATTTCATGGAATCTACTTTTATACCCAATCATGGCACCCACCTGTTCCCAATTTGCCTGTTCACCTGTGGGATGTTCCAAATAAGTGTTTGATGAGCATTCCTCAACTTTATCAGTATTTATTGCCACCTTTCCCAACTTCTTTGTCACGTGTTGCTGGCATCAAATTCTAAAGTTAATGATTGTTTGCAAAAAAAAAAAAAACGTTTATCAGTTTGAACATCAAATATGTTGTCTTTGTAGCATATTCAACTGAATATGGGTTGAAAATGATTTGCAAATCATTGTATTCCGTTTATATTTACATCTAACACAATTTCCCAACTCATATGGAAACGGGGTTTGTATATATATATATATATATATATATATATATATATATATATATATATATATATATATATATATATATCCATCCATTCTCTACCGCTTATTCCCTTCGGGGTCGCGGAGGGTGCTGGAGCCTATCTCAGCTACAATCGGGCGGAAGGCGGGGTACACCCTGGACAAGTCGCCACCTCATCGCAGAGCCAACACAGATAGACAGACAACATTCACACTCACATTCACACACTAGGGCCAATTTTAGTGTTGCCAATCAACCTATCCCCAGGTGCATGTTTTTGGAGGTGGGAGGAAGCCGGAGTACCCGGAGGGAACCCACACAGTCACGGGGAGAACATGCAAACTCCACACAGAAAGATCGCGAGCCTGGGATTGAACCCCAGACTACTCAGCACCTTTGTATTGTGAGGCAGACGAACTAATGTATATGTATATATACACACACAGATATATATACGTATATATATATATATATATATATATATATATATATATATATATATATATATATATATATATATATATATATATATATATACACACTCACACACACATGCATATTTACATTCTTACTTTACATGCAGTCGGCTTTTGGCCCCTGGACACATTTTTTTGGTATCGCCAATGCGGCCCCCAAATCCAAAATTTGGACACCCCTGCTTTAGATTGTCTGGTCTAAAATGAGTTGAAGTAGATGAGGTCATTGTTGGAACATGTTTCATTCTCTCTAGGGACCGGGACAGAATTATCCACCGAACAAGATGAGCATCACTAATGCCCTCTCTTGTCTTTTACCAGTCTTTACGACAAGAACAACCCAGAAAATGCTCTACTGCTGCCTGACCAGCGACCACAAAGCAGGACGAGGTGTTAACAGACAGTAAGGTCAGAAGTTGTCAAGGAGTTGTTGTCCACTTCCTAAAAAACCAAGGCCTCCCCGGCCCGTCCATGTGCTGCATGACGTTCTGTCTCCTGGAGCGTGACTGGTGCCAGGTCAAGTTTAAAAAAAAACCCAGAGGTGTCAAATAACTGGCGAGGAGCAAAACCAG
>NC_084550.2:12047500-12067500 GCF_033978685.3 Nerophis lumbriciformis | reverse complement strand
GAATTGCTCACACACTCCGGCAGATTCAATGGGTGTCTGGCGGCAGATTTCTTTGACTTTATCGTTGGAAATGCATCTGCTTTGAGTGTCGCAGGATATCCACACATTCTTGCCATCTCTGTCGTAGCATGGCTTTCGTCGGTAAAGTGTGCGGAACAAACGTCCAATTTCTTGCCACTTTCGCATCTTTGGGCCACTGGTGCAACTTGAATCCGTCCCTGTTCGTGTTGTTACACCCTCCGACAACACACCGACGAGGCATGATGTCTCCAAGGTACGGAAAACAGTCGAAAAAACGGAAAATAACAGAGCTGATTTGACTCGGTGTTTGAGAAAATGGCGGATTGCTTCCCGATGTGACGTCGCTCCGAGAGCGAATAATAGAAAGGCGTTTAATTCGCCAAAATTCACCCATTTAGAGTTCGGAAATCGGTTAAAAAAATATACGGTCTTTTTTCTGCAACATCAAGGTATATATTGACGCTTACATAGGTCTGGTGATAATGTTCTCCTTTAAGAGTGGATAAACGGGGAAGTCCCTCTTTAGCTGCCGCCTTGTTCCATAAGATATTACGGCCTTTGCACACATCAATGTTTACTTTTGTATAGAAATCGACACTAAATCCGTACTTTGAACAATGTTCAAGGACTCAATTAGTTGGCTTGTCAGCTTCCTGTTGCAGTCGACCGATGGTGATGATGATGATGACGACGACGTGGGCTCTGTGACGAGACGGAAGGACTAAAATCCACTTTAAAGACAAAGTAGAACACAAATGAACATCTGGAAAGCGATTGAACATGATGATGAAGACAGCCCCCAAACCTGCAGGGGTCAAATGCCAAGACTCCGCCTCCTCCGCTGAGCAACTTAATGTCTTCTTCAGCATGTTCAGCACATCTCTCAGGGGTTCCGCCCCTGACCCGAGTCCACCTCACTGGGCCCCCAACATAGATGAGTAGCTAGTGACCTCCAATGCACATAAAGCCTCTGGCCCCCGACAAGCTAAGAGCAAGGCTGCACTCAGCTGAGTGGGCCCCTCGCCAAGCTCTTCTATCGGCTCCTGGACTCTAAATGTGTACCTGACTGCTGCAAGGAATCAAAAATCATTCCACTTCCAAAAAAGTCAACACTTGAATGATTTTAGACCTGTTGTTTGTACATGTGTACAAGGAGAAGGTTGTGTGTGCCCATCTCTCCAGCATGGTGGCAGAGAGGCTGGACTCCTTTCAGTTTGCCTATAAGGCCAGGAGTAGAGTGGAGGATGCATGCATAATCTCTTGGATTTTATTGATGGACTTTTCATCAGCTTTTAACAGTGTCACCACAAGCTTTCTACATTCAGGCCCTTACCTGGAAAGCCACCTCCATCATTCAGGACCCCACACACCAACTGTACTCATCATCCAAGCTTCTGCTGTCAGGCCACCGCTTTAAAGTCCACTTGCCTGGAAAAACATATAAAAAAAACCCTTTCATTACCACGGTCATCATCCATCCATCCATCCATTCATCTTCTTCCGCTTATACAAGGTCGGGTCGCGGGGGCAGCAGCCTAAGCAGGGAAGCCCAGACTTTCCTCTCCCCAGCCACTTCGTCCAGCTCTTCCCGGGGGATCCTGAGGCGTTCCCAGGCCAGCCGGGAGACATAGTCTACCCAACGTGTCCTGGGTCTTACCCGTGTCCTCCTACCGGTCGGATGTGCCCTAAACACCTCCCTAGGGAGGCGTTTGGGTGGCATCCTGACCAGATGCCGGAACCACCTCATCTGGCTCCTCTTCATGTGGAGGAGCAGCGGCTTTACTTTGAGCTCCCCCCGGATGGCAGAGCTTTTCACCCTATCTCGAAGGGAGAGTCCCGCCACCCGGCAGAGGAAACTAATTTCGGCCGCTTGTACCCGTGATCTTGTCCTTTCGGTCATAACTCAAAGCTCATGACCATAGGTGAGGATGGGAACGTAGAACAACCGGTAAATTGAGAGCTTTGCCTTCCGGCTCAGCTCCTTCTTCACCACAACGGATCAATACAGCGTCCGCATTACTGAAGACGCCGCACCGATCTCACGATCCACTCTTCCCTCACTCGTAAACAAGACTCCGAGGTACTTGAACTCCTCCACTTGGGGCAGGGTCTCCTCCCCAGCTCGGAGATGGCCCTCCACCCTTTTCCGGGCGAGAACCATGGACTCGGACTTGAAAGTGCTGATTCTCATCCCAGTCGCTTCACACTCGGCTGCGAACCGATCCAGTGAGAGCTGAAGATCCTGGCCAGATGAAGCCATCAGGACCACATCATCTGCAAAAAGCAGAGACCTAATCCTGCAGCCACCAAATCAGATCCCCTCAATGCCTTGACTGCGCCTAGAAATTCTGTCCATAAAAATTATAAACAGAATCGGTGCCTGGAAACTGGAAACGTGTCAGCAATGCGGACCAAGCTCTGACACTGATCGTACAGGGAGCGGACCGCCACAATCAGACAGTCCGATACCCCATACTCTCTGAGCACTCTCCACAGGACTTCCAGAGGGACACGGTGGAATGCCTTTTCCAAGTCCACCAAGCACATGTAGACTGGTTGGGCAAACTCCCATGCACCCTCAAGGACCCTGCAGAGAGTATAGAGCTGGTCAACAGTTCCACGACCAGATAGAAAACTACACTGTTCCTACTGAATTCGAAGTTTGACTAACCGTCGTAGCCTTCTCTCTAGTACACCTGAATAGACCTTCCCGGGAAGGCTGAGGAGTGTGATCACACAATAGTAGGAACACACCCTCCGGTTCCTCCTTCTTAAAGAGAAGAACCACCACCCCGGTCTGCCAATCCAGAGGTACCGCCTCCAATGTCCACGCGATGCTGCAGAGTCTTGTCAACCAAGACAGCCCCACAGCATCCAAAGTCTTAAGGAACTCCGGGCGGATCTCATCCACCCCCGGGGCCTTGCCACCGAGGAGCTTTTTAACTACCTCAGCAACCTCAGCCCCAGAAATAGGAGAGGCCACCACAGATTCCCCAGGCACTGCTTCTTCATATGAAGACATGTTGGTGGAATTGAGGAGGTCTTCGAAGTATTCCCTCCACCGATCCACAACATCCGCAGTCGAGGTGAGCAGAACACCATCCTCACCATACACCGTGTTGACAGTGCACTGCTTCCCCTTCCTGAGGCGGCGGATGGTGGTCCAGAATCGCTTCGAAGCCGTCCGGAAGTCGTTTCCATGGCTTCCCCGAACTCCTCCCATGTCCAAGTTTTTGCCGCCGCGACCGCTGCAGCCGCACACCGATTGGCCTGTCGGTACCCCTCCGCTGCCTCCGGAGTCCTATGAGCCAAAAGAACTCGATTGGACTCTTTCTTCAGCTTGACGGCATCCCTCACCGCCGGTGTCCACCAACGGGTTCTAGGATTACCGCCACGACAGGCACCAACTACCTTGCGGCCACAGCTCCAATCAGCCGCCTCGACAATAGAGGTGCAGAACATGGTCCACTCGGACTCAATGTCCAGCACCTCCCTCGTGATATGTTCAAAGTTTTTCCGGAGGTGGGAATTGAAAATCTCTCTGATAGGAGACTCTGCTAGACGTTCCCAGCAGACCCTCACAATGCGTTTGGGCCTGCCAGGTCTGTCCGGCATCCTACCCCACCATCGCAGCCAACTCACTACCAGGTGGTGATCGGTAGAAAGCTCTGCCCCTCTCTTCACCCGAGTGTCCAAAACATGAGGCCGCAAATTCGATGACACAACTACAAAGTCGATCATGGAACTGCGGCCTAGGGTGTCCTGATGCCAAGTGCACATATGGACACCCTTATGTTTGAACATGGTGTTTGTTATGGACAATCTGTGACGACACAAAAGTCCAATTACAAAACACCACTCGGGTTCAGATCTGTAAGGCCATTTTTCCCAATCACGCCTCTCCAGGTTTCACTGTCGTTGCCAACATGAGCGTTGAAGTCCCCCAGTAGGACAAAGGAATCACCCGGGGGGCACTTTCCAGTACTCCCTCGAGTGTATCCAAAAAGGGTGGGTACTCTGAACTGCTGTTTGGTGCGTAAGCACAAACAACAGTCAGGACCCGTCCCCCCCACCCGAAGGCAAAGGGAAGCTACCCTCTCGTCCACTGGGTTGAACTCCAACGTGCAGGCTTTGAGCCGGGGGGCAACAAGAATTGCTACCCCAGCCTGTCGCCTCTCACTGCGTGCAACGCCAGTGTGGGAGTCCAGCCCCTCTTGAGAGAACTGGTTCCAGAGCCCTAGCTGTGCGTCAAAGTGAGTCCGACTATATCCAGCAGGAACTTCTCCACCTCACGCACTAGCTCAGGCTCCTTCCCCCCCAGCGAGATGACATTCCACGTCCCAAGAGCTAGCTTATGGAGCCGAGGATCGGACCGCCAAGTGCCCTGCCTTCGGCTGCCGCCCAACTCACAACGCACCCGACCTCTATGGCCCCTCCCATGAGTGGTGAGCCCACTGGAGGAGGGACCCACGTTGCCTCTTTGGGCTGTGCCCGGCCGGGCCCCATGGGGACAGGCCAGGCCACCAGGCGCTCGCCATCGTGCCCCAACTCCGGGCCTGGCTCCAGAGGGGGACCCGGTGACCCGCGTCCAGGAAATCGGAGTCTCTGTTTTTGTATTTCCAAAGAGGTCTTCGAGCTGCTCTTTCTCTGATCCCTCACCTAGGACCTGTTTGTCTTGGGAGACCCTACCAGGGGGCATGGAAGCCCCCGGACAACATAGCTCTTAGGATCATTAGGACACGCAAACTCCTCTACCACGATAAGGTGGCAGCTCAGAGAGGAGTCGGTCATCATCAATTTAAACAAAAATAAATAGAATACCGTTGCATTTTTTTTAATCTTACTTATTGTCTTATGTTTTTATTTCTCATCTCTTGTTTTGTCCTGCAAGTTTGTCTTAGATAGAGCCTGTGGAAAATAATTTCTGTTTTGGAACAGACAGTAAAGATGTATCAGTCTATTTATGTAGGAGTTATAATACTGTAGATAATAATCTAACCTGGAATGAAATAAAAAGCCTATAAAGAACAAATATTGAAAACGACTGCAAAAAATAAAACAGAAAAAGTACATATCCACTACACTTACATACATGAGTTTTTTATTGCCCTGATGTGGGATCTGAGCCAAGGATGTCATTGTGGCTTGTGCAGCCCTTTAAGACACTCGTGATGTAGGCCTATATAAGTAAACTTTGATTGATTGAATGATTGATTTATTGTAACCAACTTTAGTTGAAGCATACATTGTTTATTGTATAAAAGGTCTGGGGACATACATATAAAACAATCACAAAACCATATTCATAGTAATAAAGTAATTAATTAATAGAATGTTTTATCGAGACTCAACAAATGATTGATAAAGTCACACAGTTTAAAAGTAAATGATCTTGTATAAAAGACAACTGCTCAAATGATGTATAAAGTAAATAATAATATGCTTCCAGAAGTGGTCCACAAAATGTTTCAGATGTGAACCAGTGAATATGAACTAAGAGGGATTTATGAGTACTCAAAAGCAAAGGTGTGAACAAATGTAAAACAAATATGTACATCATATAAAGGAGTTCATCTATGGAATCATTTACAATTAGAAATAAAAATATGTAACCCTTCATTATATCAGAAACTTATACAAAACATTATGAATACGTATAAAAGTGAATTAAGAATATCTATATACACATTAAATGTTTATTGTATGTTTATTCTCACATTTTCAGTCATTGTGTTCTGTTACTTCTAAATAAAAGTACACAATGTTGTATGTTAATGCATTTATTGACTGAAATAAATGCACAAATCTAAAATATCTCATCTATAAATGTTAGAAGCGTAATAACAAGATTGTGTTACACAGACAACAATGATGTCACACATGTTAGATGTGCTGATGTTGTTAGAAATTCAAAGTTAAAGTTTTGACACTTTATTTCAAATCCTGCATCTTCATTTGCTGCTGCTGTTCTCACCAGCACACTTGTGTTTCTTACACTGGTACTTATAAGAGAATCTTTCACCACACACACTGCAACTCAACACTTTCTCTCCTGTGTGTGTTCTCATGTGTACTGTAAGAGTTTTTAGGTGACGAAAGCTTTTGTTGCAGTTTGAACAGGAGTATGGTTTTTCACCAGAGTGCGTTCTCATGTGCGCTTTCAAATGATGCCTTTGTATAAAACTTTTACTACATACTGAACATATATAAGGCTTTTCACCAGTGTGTGTTCTCATGTGTCTTTTCAATTGCGGACTTTGTATAAAACCTTTACCACAGAGTGAACAGGAAAAAGGTTTTTCACCGGTGTGTGTTCTTGTGTGCTTTATCAAATGTGCCTTCTGGGTGAATCTTTTACTACAAATTGAGCACATTAAGGTTTTTTCTCCAGTGTGTGTTCTCATGTGTACTTTTAAACTTTGATTTGTTACAAAACTGTTACCACATTCTGAGCAGGTAAAAGGTTTTTCTCCAGTGTGTGTTCTCATGTGTAATTTCAGATACCAACGGTATTTAAAGGTTTTGCCACAGTGAGAACATGTCAAGCGTGTGTTGTCAGTGTGACATGTCTTATCATCTTTAGAGTCTTCATCATCAGTGTCAGGAGAGTGTGACGTTGTGTCCTCACTATCTGATAGTGGAGCTAAGATCTTGTCTGCTTGTGATCCTCCACAGTGGTCTCCATCAGCTTCTGTTGTCATGTGTTGTGTTGAGCTGCTGCTTGGAGGCTCCGCCTCTCTCCTCTCCTCACTTTCACTTTTGACCTCATCATCTTCACTCTTCACAATCACAACAAACACTGGGAACTCCTCCAGTCCTTGAAGATGCTCTCCCTCTTCACTGATGATGTGTTCCTCCTCTTCCTCCTTAATGTGGAAGGGCTGTGGTTCCTCCTTCACCATCTTGAAGCTCCACTTCTGTGGCTCATGGAGAAGATGTTCTTCACAGACGTCTGCAGGACACAAGAAGACAAACATGTTTTAGAAACACCCAGCTTTGCTCAGTTCAACGATGCATTCAGAACGTTTACATGTACTTAAAGGGGAACATTATCACAATTTCAGAATGGTTAAAACCATTAAAAATCAGTTTCCAGTGGCTTATTATATTTTTCGAAGTTTTTTTCAAAATTTTACCCATCACGCAATATCCCTAAAAAAAGCTTCAAAGTGCCTGATTTTAACCATCGTTATAAACACCCGTCCATTTTCCTGTGCGGTCACATAGTGATGCCAACACAAACAAACATGGCGGAAAGAACAGCAAGCTATAGCGACATTAGCTCGGATTCAGACTCGGATTTCAGCGGCTTAAGCGATTCAACAGATTACGCATGTATTGAAACGGATGGTTGTAGTGTGGAGGCAGGTAGCGAAAACGAAATTGAAGAAGAAACTGAAGCTATTGAGCCATATCGGTTTGAACCGTATGCAAGCGAAAACGACACGACAGCCAGCGACACGGGAGAAAGCGAGGACGAATTCGGCGATCGCCTTCTAACCAACGATTGGTATGTGTTTGTTTGGCATTAAAGGACACTAACAACTATGAACTAGATTTACAGCATATGAAATACATTTGGCAACAACATGCACTTTGAGAGTGCAGACAGCCCAATTTTCATCAATTAATATATTCTGTAGACATACCCTCATCCGCGCTCTTTTCCTGAAAGCTGATTTGTCCAGTTTAAGGGACGGTGTGAGCCAAGACATCCAGGGGGTTTAGCTCGCTCGTCTGCGGGAAGAAACTGCCGCCATTGCTTGCCGTGCTCCCGAGGTCCTTTGTCCCTGAATTGCTCACACACTCCGGCAGATTCAATGGGGGTCTGGCGGCAGATTTCTTTGACTTTATCGTTGGAAATGCATCTGCTTTGAGTGTCGCAGGATATCCACACATTCTTGCCATCTCTGTCGTAGCATAGCTTTCGTCGGTAAAGTGTGCGGAACAAACGTCCAATTTCTTGCCACTTTCGCATCTTTGGGCCACTGGTGCAACTTGAATCCGTCCCTGTTCGTGTTGTTACACCCTCCGACAACACACCGACGAGGCAAGATGTCTCCAAGGTACGGAAAACAGTCGAAAAAACGGAAAATAACAGAGCTGATTTGACTCGGTGTTTGAGAAAATGGCGGATTGCTTCCCGATGTGACGTCACGTTGTGACGTCATCGCTCCGAGAGCGAATATTCGAAAGACGTTTAATTCGCCAAGATTCACCCATTTAGAGTTCGGAAACGGTTAAAAAAATATATGGTCTTTTTTCTGCAACATCAAGGTATATATTGACGCTTACATAGGTCTGGTGATAATGTTCCCCTTTAAGCAAAACAAGTTATTGTATGAACTGTCTTGAAATCTCAGTGGCAGCCAAACACGCTGCTCTTTACAACATTACTCACAGGAAAATAAAAACAAGCTATGGCGGGGGAACTTTTTACTAAGGATGGGCCACATCCTACTCATAAGCCCATACCCATAGGCCTACTCAGTGGCCTAGTGACAGATCAGTAGGTCGTGAGTCATACCAAAGACTATAAAATTGGGACCTATTACCTCCCTGCTTGGCACTCAGCATCAAGGGTTGGAATTGGGGGTTAAATCACCAAAAATGATTCCTGGGCGCGGCCACCGCTGCTGCTCACTGCCCTCACCTTCCAGGGTGTGATCAAGGGTGATGGGTTAAATACAGAGAATAATTTTGCCACACCTAGTGTGTGTGTGTGACAATCATTGGTACTTTTTAACATGGCCTAAAATGTATTGTGCGATATTATTTAATATATAATTAATAATAAAACCATTTGAAAACGAGCTACAAAGCCTCCTAATTTAGTTGCTGAAATATGCAGTAACATATTTCACAATTTCAAGAATTATTTCCTCAAAACTATTATTAATCTACAAACCCCGTTTCCATATGAGTTGGGAAATTGTGTTAGATGTAAATATAAATGGAATACAATGATTTGCAAATCCTTTTCAACTCATATTCAATTGAATGCACTACAAAGACAAGATATTTGATGTTCAAACTCATAAACTTTATTTATTTTGTTTTTGCAAATAATAATTCACTTAGAATTTCATGGCTGCAACACGTTTCAAAGTTGTTGGGAAAGGGCATGTTCACCACTGTGTTACATGGCCTTTCCTTTTAACAACACTCAATAAACATTTGGGAACAGAGGAGACATTTTTTAAGCTTCTCAGGTGGAATTATTTCCCATTCTTGCTTGATGTACAGCTTAAGTTGTTCAACAGTCCGGGGGTCTCTGTTGTGGTATTTTAGGCTTCATAATGCGCCACACATTTTCAATGGGAGACAGGTCTGACTACAGGCAGGTCAGTCTAGTACCCGCACTCTTTTAGTATGAAGCCACGTTAAAGTCACACATGGCTTGGCATTGTCTTGCTGAAATAAGCAGGGGCGTCCATCACAGATGCTGGCTTTTCAACTTTGCGCCTATAACAATCCGGATGGTTCTTTTCCTCTTTGGTCCGGAGGACACGACGTCCACAGTTTCCAAAAACAATTTGAAATGTGGACTCGTCAGACCACAGAACACTTTTCCACTTTGTATCAGTCCATCTTAGATGAGCTCAGGCCCAGCGAAGCCGACGGCGTTTCTGGGTGTTGTTGATAAACGGTTTTCGCCTTGCATAGGAGAGTTTTAACTTGCACTTACGGATGTAAGTTACTGACAGTGGGTTTCTGAAGTATTCCTGAGCCCATGTGGTGATATCCTTTACACACTGATGTCGCTTGTTGATGCAGTAGAGCCTGAGGGATCGAAGGTCACAGGCTTAGCTGCTTACGTGCAGTGATTTCTCCAGATTCTCTGAACCCTTTGATTATATTACGGACCGTAGATGGTGAAATCCCTAAATTCCTTCCAATAGCTGGTTGAGAAAGGTTTTTCTTAAACTGTTCAACAATTTGCTTACACATTTGTTGTCAAAGTGGTGACCCTCGCCCCATCCTTGTTTGTGAATGACTGAGCATTTCATGGAATCTACGTTTATACCCAATCATGGCACCCACCTGTTCTCAATTTGCCTGTTCACCTGTGGGATGTTCCAAATACGTGTTTGATGAGCATTCCTCAACTTTATCAGTATTTATTGCCACCTTTCCCAATTTCTTTGTCACGTGTTGCTGGCATCAAATTCTAAAGTCAATGATTATTTGCAAAAAAAAAAAGTTTATTAGTTTGAACATCAAATATGTTGTCTTTGTAGCATATTCAACTGAATATGGGTTGAAAAGGATTTGCAAATCATTGTATTCCGTTTATATTTACATCTAACACAATTTCCCAACTCAGATGGAAACAGGGTTTGTACTTGCTAATTTATGGTTCTATCTACACTTCCCTTAAAATGTACTGAACACTAATTCTTCTTTTTGATACTTTGCATTAGTTTTTGGTGATACTTAGAATTTGGGTTTGGATCCAACACCAAGTAGTTACATGGGCAGTATCGGTCATACCAATGCTGATACTGATATTTCATCTATTCAAAATCATCGAATGATTCAATTTTGATACCAATTATATATCAGACAAAAACACAGAATGGCGGATATCAACTAAATACAGGTAAAAGCCAGTAAATTAGAATATTTTGAAAAACTTGATTTATTTCAGTAATTGCATTCAAAAGGTGTAACTTGTACATTATATGTATTCATTGCACACAGACTGATGCATTCAAATGTTTATTTCATTTAATTTTGATGATTTGAAGTGGCAACAAATGAAAATCCAAAATTCCGTGTGTCACAAAATTAGAATATTACTTAAGGCTAATACAAAAAAGGGATTTTTAGAAATGTTGGCCAACTGAAAAGTATGAAAATGAAAAATATGAGCATGTACAATACTCAATACTTGGTTGGAGCTCCTTTTGCCTCAATTACTGCGTTAATGCGGCGTGGCATGGAGTCAATGAGTTTCTGGCACTGCTCAGGTGTTATGAGAGCCCAGGTTGCTCTGATAGTGGCCTTCAACTCTTCTGCGTTTTTGGGTCTGGCATTCTGCATCTTCCTTTTCACAATACCCCACAGATTTTCTATGGGGCTAAGGTCAGGGGAGTTGGCGGGCCAATTTAGAATAGAAATACCATGGTCCGTAAACCAGGCACGGGTAGATTTTGCGCTATGTGCAGGCGCCAAGTCCTGTTGGAACTTGAAATCTCCATCTCCATAGAGCAGGTCAGCAGCAGGAAGCACGAAGTGCTCTAAAACTTGCTGGTAGACGGCTGCGTTGACCCTGGATCTCAGGAAACAGAGTGGACTGACACCAGCAGATGACATGGCACCCCAAACCATCACCCAACCATGCAAATTTTGCATTTCCTTTGGAAATCGAGGTCCCAGAGTCTGGAGGAAGACAGGAGAGGCACAGGATCCACGTTGCCTGAAGTCTAGTGTAAAGTTTCCACCATCAGTGATGGTTTGGGGTGCCATGTCATCTGCTGGTGTCGGTCCACTCTGTTTCCTGAGATCCAGGGTCAACGCAGCCGTCTACCAGCAAGTTTTAGAGCACTTCATGCTTCCTGCTGCTGACCTGCTCTATGGAGATGGAGATTTCAAGTTCCAACAGGACTTGGCGCCTGCACACAGCGCAAAATCTACCCGTGCCTGGTTTACGGACCATGGTATTTCTGTTCTAAATTGGCCCGCCAACTCCCCTGACCTTAGCCCCATAGAAAATCTGTGGGGTATTGTGAAAAGGAAGATGCAGAATGCCAGACCCAAAAATGCAGAAGAGTTGAAGGCCACTATCAGAGCAACCTGGGCTCTCATAACACCTGAGCAGTGCCAGAAACTCATCGACTCCATGCCACGCCGCATTAACGCAGTAATTGAGGCAAAAGGAGCTCCAACCAAGTATTGAGTATTGTACATGCTCATATTTTTCATTTTCATACTTTTCAGTTGGCCAACATTTCTAAAAATCCCTTTTTTGTATTAGCCTTAAGTAATATTCTAATTTTGTGACACACGGAATTTTGTGTTTTCATTTGTTGCCACTTCAAATCATCAAAATTAAATGAAATAAACATTTGAATGCATCAGTCTGTGTGCAATGAATAAATATAATGTACAAGTTACACCTTTTGAATGCAATTACTGAAATAAATCAAGTTTTTCAAAATATTCTAATTTACTGGCTTTTACCTGTATATAAACGGTTTTCCTACCATGGGCTCTGATTTAAATCCTTTTGTTTTTTTGCTTTTAAAGTCCTCGTGTGTCCATGGACTTTCCCTTACAAGAAATAACAGAAATAAAAGGAAATTCAGTGTCTATTTATTTCACACTCACACTGCTTTATTTGTTTTGATAAAAAA
This sequence comes from Nerophis lumbriciformis, assembly GCF_033978685.3. Lineage (NCBI taxonomy): Eukaryota > Metazoa > Chordata > Actinopteri > Syngnathiformes > Syngnathidae > Nerophis > Nerophis lumbriciformis. Next base: position 12,055,120 of record NC_084550.2, on the reverse strand, counting down.
GTCACTGTATCGATTTCAACTCACTGAACCGTTTCGGATCGTATTCTTCTTCTTCTAAAACAAAAATCAAATAATAATAAATCGTATCGGCAACAACAAATTACAAATCGAATCAAATCGTTAAAAGGAATCGTTACTCCCTTAATGACAACATGTATTATTTACTGTATTTTGGGTTTTTTTTAAGCATTACCAGATGTAAGCATTGATTTTTACTGAGCGCATCACAACGTTCACTTTTCCCTTCAACAACAACAACAATCATGACCGACTTCATTAGAGACAGCAAAGACTACTTTGAGACAAATCATAATCCAAAAAAGTATATTTGTGGGAGGATGAGCTACAAGTTTTAGAAGCTGATAGCTAAACAGATGCAGCTTTAGTGAAACACTAAGCATCATTTTAATTTCCCTAAAGGAACTATCTTGAAGGAATCAATAAAGTACAATCTATCCATCCACGCAGCAGTATTGTTAAATGCTAAACGAGATAACATTAAAAAAAATCAATCACTTACCGTACAATGTCTGCTCTCACTGGGATGCAGACTGATGGGATGTTTATATCAACCTCAATCTCGTTACCTTGCGTAATGACAATAAAGCTGATTCTGATTCTGATATCTTTCAGCACAAGACATGTTCTCTCCGTTTAGCTGATATATTGAGCATAATCCTCACTCCTCGGGTCAAGAATGCTGGGAAGAAATGAGCATCTTGCCATGTCTTCCTAGTGACGTCTTTGGGTTTGAAACTAACTTGACCGACTTCTCGATCTATGGCCACCACCTTCGCCGATACAAGCGTGAGGCATGATTTATAATCTACAACAAACTTTTACCAACTCAGCGGCGATGAAGCAGAAGCTCAGTAGCTAGTCTACCTCTCTGCGAGCCAGGAGCTGTTTGACTAAAAGTAGTTCCTCGAAGTTAGCTCTTACAATTACAATGCTGCTAATACTTAATATACAGGTCACTACGAGTAAATGGAGTAATGTTGGTGATTTTAAAGGCACAATTGTTAGAATACTCATGTATATATTATCACACAACTTTATGCTTAAGGGCAGTTGCTATAGTTATTATCTGTATTTTTCTATCTGTGCAAAGTTGGCAATCCAAAAGATTGCCAGCCGTCTCGTATCAGTGTTGTGTCCAGACTCGGCCTGCTGACTGCCAAGGCCGAACATCGGGTACCGGGAGGCAGACAAAGCAGAGACGGGGCGATATCACCAGCGTCAACACATTTGCATTTTTGTATAATCATATACTGTGTCTAACTGAAGCTGTCGAGATTAGCCCCCTTCCCTTAGCGACAGCTTCAGTGATGTAACCAGGGACCTCCCAAATAAATAGAGGAAGCACGCTGGCTGGACTTTTAGAACATAGTTTGGATCTGTAACTAGAATACAGCCCAAAACCCGTGTCTCCACATTGAGCCAAATTGAACTCCGTCTCTGCATGATTCCTTGCTTCTCGTCTGTTTAATAGATGTCATCAGTGTTTGAACATGACACAATAGAGAACTACCAATACCTGTAATGTTAGCCGCCTTCTACTAGCAGTTTTTTACTATTTAGCATACATATTGGATGACATCTGGATGTTGTGCTTACTTGGACTGTGATGAAGGTGTGAGGACTCAGGTGGTTTGTCTTCACGGTCTTCGGTCTTCACAGAGACAACAGTCAGTGGAAACTTGGTGAGATCCGCCTCCTCCTGCCCTGGAAGACACTCTCCCTCCGTAATAACCCAGATATCCTCCTCTTCCTCCTTAATGTGGGGGGGCCGTGGATCCTCCTGCTTTAAAGAGGAGTCCCCATGCTGCTGAAGGGGATGTTCTTCTTGACGAGCGTTCATCTGCTGGACGTCTGCAAGACAACAAACAAACTTCAAATATTTTTTAGTCTCTCAAATATAATATTTTTCAAGTGGACTGAGAGACTTTGCGGTGATGTTCTTCTACACATGGAATAATCATCAGTCATTGATTATTATGAATTGTGTATATAATCTTGTTTTCTAAATTTACAGTAATTATTGATAAAGAGTAACAGCTTTTTAGAACTTATAGAAAACCTCCTGCTTGGATTTTAATATCATCATGGCTGTAAAGGCTTAGTGGCCACATGGGTGGACAGCACCTTTTAGCTCTTATCTCCAAAATTGTGTACACTACTGAATTGGGGTCTTATGGCCGCTTATGTGGACACTAATACTGCCATCTGGTGGTGTCAGAAGAGTATAACATACAATGGAATTTGGAAACAAAAAGTGTAAAAATAAGAATTAGCATGTCACTAAACATGAAGTACATGTTTGTGTACTTATGGACTAAGTACATCATATCAAAAGATGATTCTTAGTTTTTATTGTAATTAAGGTTCAAAAAGCCCAACAAGCAAAGAGAAATTAAAAAAGCATGTAAACAAACAGCTTGGGCCTTAAAGGGGAACATTATCACCAGACCTATGTAAGCGTCAATATATACCTTGATATTGCAGAAAAAAGACCATATATTTTTTTAACCGATTTCCGAATCAAACGCCTTTCTATTATTCGCCCTCGGAGCGATGACGTCACAACGTGACGTAGCATCGGGAAGCAATCCGCCATTTTCTCAAACACATTACAAACACCGGGTCAAATCAGCTCTGTTATTTTCCGTTTTTTCGACTGTTTTCCGTACCTTGGAGACATCATGCCTCGTCGGTGTGTTGTCGGAGGGTGTAACAACACGAACAGGGACGGATTCAAGTTGCACCAGTGGCCCAAAGATGCGAAAGTGGCAAGAAATTGGACCTTTGTTCCGCACACTTTACCGACGAAAGCTATGCTACGACAGAGATGGACCCTAGCTTCCCTGGCCTGCTGACATCAACTCCAAAACTAGACAGATCAGCTTTCAGGAAAAGAGAGCGGATGAGGGTATGTCTACAGAATATATTAATTGATGAAAACTGGGCTGTCTGCACTCTCAAAGTGCATGTTGTTGCCAAATGTATTTCATATGCTGTAAACCTAGGTCATAGTTGTTAGTTTCCTTTAATGCCAAACAAACACATACCAATCGTTGGTTAGAAGGCGACCGCCAAATTCGTCCTCGCTTTCTCCCGTGTCGCTGGCTGTCGTGTCGTTTTCGTCGGTTTCGCTTGCATACAGTTCAAACCGATATGGCTCAATAGCTTCAGTTTCTTCTTCAATTTCGTTTTCGCTACCTGCCTCCACACTACATCCATCCGTTTCAATACATGCGTAATCTGTTGAATCGCTTAAGCCGCTGAAATCCGAGTCTGAATCCGAGCTAATGTCGCTATATCTTGCTGTTCTATCCGCCATGTTTGTTTGTATTGGCATCACTGTGTGACGTCACAGGAAAATGGACAGGTGTATATAACGATGGTTAAAATCAGGCACTTTGAAGCTTTTTAGGGATATTGCGTGATGGGTAAAATTTTGAAAAAAACTTCAAAAAATAAAATAAGCCACTGGGAACTGATTTTTAATGGTTTTAACCCTTCTGAAATTGTGATAATGTTCCCCTTTAAGAGGTTAAGTCCGTCTGCACGTATAAAAGTTTCATTGTGTTGCAGCATCAAGTGACGCCAACTCGCTCCTCCCACTACCAACCAACCTTGACGTGCACCTCCAAAGTAGTCCCGCCTCACATCAACGGTGACAAAGACTGCAGAGCTGTGATTAGTTGGCTTTACTTTTACACGCAATATCCTCTCCTTGTTCTTCCTTCTGCGAAAGCAACATTCTTAAAACCAACAGAAAACAAACAGAAGTGCAGCGAAGCACGTGTAACAAGTGCCAGCGAGTGTGGCCGTGCAATAGTATGTTGGTAGAACCTCACTCACACCTTGAAATGTGCTGGCGTGAGAAAATATATACACTGTATGGCCAAAAGGTTTGGCCACCCATCCAAATGATGAGAATAAGGTGTCCTAATCACTTATAAAATCAAGCACTTAGGCATGGAGACTGTTTCTACAAACATTTTGTGAAAGAATGGGCCGCTCTCAGTGATTTCCAGCGTGGAACTGTCATAGGATGCCACCTGTGCAACAAATCCAGTCGTGAAATGTCCTCGCTCCTAAATATTCCAAAGTCAACTGTCGGCTTTATTATAAGAAAAGTGAAGAGTTTGGGAACAACAGCAAGTCAGCCACCAAGTGGTAAGCCACGTACACTGACAGAGAGAAGTCAGCGGATGCTGAAGCGCATAGTGCAAAGACTTTCTGCACAGTCAGTTGCTACAGAGCTCCAAACTTCATGTGACCTTCCAATTAGCCCACGTACAGTACGCAGAGAGCTTCATGGAATGGCTTTCAATGGCCGGGCAGTAATGTTGTGTCGTTCGCGAACGATTCGTTCGAACGAACGAATCTTTTGAGTGTACGTACTGAACCGAATCACTTCATGAACTGATTCGTTCCTTTCTCAGTTCAGTTGAGCTCCGCCGCGACCATGCCGGTATGAGTGGAACTGGCGCATTCTGTGACGTCGGCGAATGACGCAGCCAGCTACTCATCATGGGGGTGGGGGGAGGGACTGAGCGAACTATTCGTTCACCGCGGATTAACGACATGAATCACTCAGTGAACGACAACGCTCTCGCTCTCTGCTCTGCTTGCCCCAATGCCGCGAGTGATTCTCCTCCCGTCGCGGGGATATGTTTCATGCCATTGGCATCCGTTCTCCATTCATTCTCCAAGCTAACGGCTAATGTTGACTCAAGCCACATGAAAACAAACACACACACGTCCCCATTATCTCAACACATAAAGTTATGAGAGTAGAGGAGACAGAAAGAAAGTCAGTGCAGGGCAAGGCTGAGCAGCAGCGACGCGAGGGGGAGGGGCGGGGGGTAAAGTGTAGGGCAGGCTGTTTGAGAAGATTTAAATTAAAAATAATAACTAATGTATGTACATATACATAGGCTATTATTTATAAATGATAAATAAATGGGTTGTACTTGTATAGCGCTTTTCTACCTTCAAGGTACTCAAAGCGCTTTGACACTACTTCCACATTTACCCATTCACACACACATTCACACACTGATGGAGGGAGCTGCCATGCAAGGCGCTACCAGCACCCATCAGGAGCAAGGGTGAAGTGTCTTGCTCAGGACACAACGGACATGACGAGGTTGGTACTAGGTGGGGATTGAACCAGGGACCCTCGGGTCGCGCACGGCCACTCTTCCACTGCGCCACGCCGTCCCCAATTTATCTTGATTTTTATATTATTTAAGCTATTTATTTTCTTTTTTATTGCATATTTAAGTTGATATTTCCATTTTTATATTTTTAAATGTAAGCTACAGAAATTGTAGTTTTAATGTTGGCTTTTCTGGCACTTGGTTTAATATTTGTTTTGTTTTATTTAAGGTAGCCTATTTATTTTCTTTTTGTTTGCACATTTAAGTTAATATTTTCTTTGTTATATTTTTAAACGTAGGCTACAGAACATTTAGTTTTTATGTTGGCATTTCTGGCTCTTAATTTATTTGTTTTATTTTGAATGTATTTATTTTCTTTTTGTTTGCATATTTAAGTTTACATCTTCTTTGCTACAGAACATTTAGTTTTTATGTTGGCATTTGTTAAGGGTTTCTTAATTTAATATTTGTTTTTGCACTAAACAAACGAGACCTATTTATTTAACTGTTGATTGCAAGCATTTTAGTAGGCTATTACTATTTTTTTTATTTCCCACTTTTATTTATTTATTATTTTCATTTCAGTGCAATAAAACATATTTAACAACAGGACTCGCGAACCTACTGACACAGAGAACTGACTGTGTCACGGAGGAGGACGTCACATTGAGGCTCTCGTTCAGTCACTGTGCGTGTCGTTCATTGGGTGCTGAGGGCTTGTGTCGTTCGCGAACTGACACACACCGAGATCTGCCGCTGGGGAATCTGTTACTGACTGACTCATGATTCGCCGACCTGCCCACAGAACTGCTGCTGCAGAAGTGATTCGGTGAACGAATTTTTTGAACAAATCAATTTAAGGAACTGATTCTAGTGATTCAGTACAGTCAAAAGAACTGCCGATCCGATCACTACCGGGCAGCTGCATCTAAGCCATACATCACCAAGTCCAATGCAAAGCGTGGGATGCAGTGGTGTAAAGCACGTCGCCACTGGACTCTAGAGCAGTGGAGACGCCTTCTCCGGACTGATGAGTCACGCTTTTCCATCTGGCAATCTGATGGACCAGTCTGGGTTTGGAGGTTGCCAGGAGAACGTTACATTTCGGACTGCATTGTGCCGAGTGTGAAATTTGGTGGAGGAGGAATTATGGTGTGGGGTTGTTTTTTCAGGAGTTGGGCTTGGCCCCTTAGTTCCAGTGAAAGGAACTTTGAATGCTCCAGGATACCAAAACATTTTGGACAATTCCATGGGATGGCACTTCAAGATCATATGTGAGTAAAGGCAGGTGGTCAAATACTTTTGGCAATATAGTATATATATATTTTATTTTTTTTGAGAATATTTGGGTACCTTATGATTCGATTACAAACAAAATATTGATGCATGTTCAATTTGTGTGCAGTATATTAAAGCCATTTTTAATATTTAACATTTATTTCAATAAATATTCATTTTTGTCTGACTGAATGAGCATTTATCGCTTACAATTGTGCAAATAGTGTATTCGTAATAACAAGCATCAGTTTTAGGGATGCTTGTTATTACGAATACACTATTTGCACAATTGTAAGCGATTAATGCTCATTCAGTATCATTAATAGTATCGGACTGCCGATATTATCAGCCGATAAATGCTTTAAAATGTAATATCAGAAATTATCGGTATCGGTTTCAAAAAGTAAAATGTATGACTTTTTAAAACGCCGCTGTGTACAAGGACGTAGGGAGAAGTACAGAGCGCCAATAAACCTTAAAAGGCACTGCCTTTGCGTGCCGGCCCAGTCACATAATATCTACGGCTTTTCACGCACACAAGTGAATGCCATGCATACTTGGTCAACAGCCATACAGGCCACACTGAGGGTGGCCGTATAAACAACTTTAACACCGTTACAAATATGCCCCACACTGTGAACCCACACCAAACAAGAATGACAAACACATTTCGGGAGAACATCCGCACCGTAAAACAACAGAACAAATACCCAGAACCCCTTGCAGCACTAACTCTTCCGGGACGCTACAATACACCCCCCCCCCCCCCCCACCTCAACCTCTCTCAGAGAGAGCATGTCCCAAATTCCAAGCTGCTGTTTTGAGGCATGTTAAAAAAAAAAATGCACTTTGTGACTTCAATAATAAATATGGCAGTGTCATGTTGGCATTTTTTCCATAACTTGAATTGATTTATTTTGGAAAACCTTGTTACATTGTTTAATGCATCCAGCGGGGCATCACAACAAAATTAGGCATAATAATGTGTTAATTACACAACTATATATATCTATAGGAATATCGGCAAAAAAAGCCATTATCGGAGATCTCTAATCAGTTGATTTAATTTCCATAATATGTCCGCCTGAATGCAGCTGAGATAGTCTCCAGCACCCCCCCTGCAACCCCACAAAGGGACACGCGGTAGAAATAGATGGATGTTATCAAAGTA